>NC_049993.1:17849965-17876054 GCF_000003815.2 Branchiostoma floridae
CGATGCCCCCTTGGGGAGGCGAAACATGACATCCGGGCGTGGGTGGTTTGGAATAAACAACGCAGGGCAGGCCATGCGAAATGGCGGGGAAAGGTCGGGCGTCCTTTCAGGAGGCCGTGATTTGTTTTGAATGAACCCCCAGCAATCTCCGCCAAAGCTACATGATTGAAAAACCGACCAGTCCAGATAATTTACCCGAGAAACAGAAAATAAAGTGAGAGGCGAGGCGTAACTCGCACGATCTGTACAAGTTGTGGTGCTATCTGTTTCGGCGCGAAAAGGGGGTTGTTCGATATGTAACGTAGCGATCAAGGGTATGTTGTCAGTAGAACAAACGAGGTCTACAACTGTGAATTCAACCAAAATTCGTGGAAGCTTACGTGTAATTATCACTGTGCTGTTCGGAAAGGAGAAGGTAAGAACTGACCCGAACTCGCTCTTGTAATAGTCCAGAATGGCACGGTGCGTGAACCTCCCAAAAAACCATTGTTTTGATTTCGTCCCGTCGCCGCGCGGTTCACCCGCTGCAGACAAGCTAATTCATGTTCAGTCTCCCGGGGACTATGGCTTCGTAGACAGCTCACAACGCGACTTACAGGTCCACGAAGTTAATTGTCAACAACAACGGACTGGCTTCCAGAATGGCGGTGTGATTTCCCGCCGAAGGGACCGAGGTTCACCGAGCAAAATGGCTGGCATGGCCAGAAGTTTCAATTCTGATTTGTGACGTCAGCGCGCAGGCAATCAGAACGAGGCCATTACGTCATCGGCCAGCGCGGCGGGAGAGGGGAGGAGAGCGCGAAGTTCAAACGTGTCTACAGGGTCATATTGGGCGGATTAATGTAAAAATTGACGTAAATCAACTTTTTAATGAGTAAACTACTGGAAAATAATGAATTGAAGATTTTCTGATGCTTTCCTTTAAGAATCTGTTTATGTCTGCGTATACTAGTAACACTTAACGTTAGCCTATAAGTCACATACTAGAACTGGCTTGTGAGAATTGTTACTGGCATAGCATACCATAATTTGGCATGCATGTTCTATCGTAATAGCAGACTTTGGCAAGAGAGATAAAAACTAGAAAGGCAACATTTTTGAAAAAAATGCAGGATGTCTGCGAAGGGAAAAGAAAGGAAAAATCGCAAGAAAAGAAACAACTAGTAGAAAGGCAACGAGGCGTTGGCAAGCCCCCCTCCCCACACGAACCGTCCGACCGACCGTAACGCCCCGCATGTCTTTTGAGTGCAAGAAAAAAATTGAAAAAAGGCGTGTAAAACGAACGATGCCCTGTTCGCAAGATGAAAACGTTGAAAATACAAGATACATATCTAAAATAGGGAATAAAAAAAAGTGACCCTGCGGGACTCGATCCTGCGCCCTTCAGCGTGTGAGGCCGTATCACTCCCCACAATGCTACGTGGTTTGACATGATTTTGCAACGATTTTTTTTACCTTATAACGTTATGTTACTCAAAGTGGCCCGGCCGGTTTCAATCCTGTGCGTTCATTGGTTTATTCGATGACAAGCATAGAGTGTCGGCCAATCGAAAAGCTGTATTTCACAGCGAAAGGCTTTGTCATCTGTGTTTTCATTGGATCCCGGTTTGAGCAAGCGTTTTGCTGATAGGTTCACATGTGACGTATCCCCGAGAAAACCCCTTTTATGGCCAATCAAAAAGCTGGAAACGTAGAGAGCTTGGTACAGCCCCAGCTTTTCCTGCGTTTTGGTAGAATATCTGCAGGAAAACTATATGTTTGCTGCTTCCGCAAACATAAATAGCCATAGATATGCAATTTAATCAAATTTTTAACATTTTTTTTATCATGCAGCCAAGTTGAAATGGTAAATTTCAACAAGAAAGATTAATAACATTCATTGCCTTGGGCTTCCAAACAATGGGTAGGACAGAAAAAGATTTCATGCTGGAGACATCCCTATACAATCAAGCCCTTACTCTGTAACAGATAGTACAGACAGCTACTGTAAATGCATTTAGTTAATTTCGCTGTAGCAGGAAATGGAGTTTTCTCAGTGGTTTCAAGTTCTCAGTAGCACCATAAACTGCGTAATATAATGGATAAATGTTCGCAGTGGTTTTAAGTTTGCGGTGAAGTGGCCACCGCAAAAACGGTGAACATAAAACTACCGCAAACAATTCTGCATTTACAGTAGTACAGACAAAGATACAACACACAGAAGTGAGTACTCAGTGGCAGGTGGCCTGGAGGCATATGGTGTAACATATGGCCCATATATCTGGGACAGTTTGAGGGGCACTTGACAATCCTGGACAGCTAAATGGGGCAGAACTGACAGACCCCAGGCAGGTGGGAGACAGGTGTGTTGGTTTGCTCAGGGTGAAAATGATTTTCACTATCACACTTGGAGCTGCCTAGCCTGGGTACTATCTGGGTGGGAGTTCACTCCTAATGTTTGCTTCTGCTACCTGTCTGAGGAACTGTACATTCAAATCTTTTGGTTATGACGTTGGTTATTGAGTGAAATAAGGAATGGGTCATAGAGCACTCGTTCGATGACAACAGGCCCTCTCACAAGCGGACTGAGTGTGCTTCGGGCATTCCTTAATTCGCTCATGTGTAAAATTTGGACGATTCCAGACGATAGAGATGACAATGTTCCCAGACGGAACAGGAGAGAAGTGACTGTATATACTTTGTTGTGTATAATGAATGTCAGAGCAAGAAGCGACTTTATATAGCTATATAATAAATGTTGAAGGTAACTACTATCCGGATGGTACCCAGACTAGGAGCTGCCAGAGTTTGTACCAGCAACATACATTGTGCCAGTTTTATCTACAATTTGGTATGATTTATAAAATGTAATAACCAAAGATAATATGGCTATAAAATTTTGAGATCATAGTATCTGTCAAGTCTGAGCAATCTTGGTTTTGTAATGAAACTGTCAAGGAAATTCATACATGTTGTATGTTACATTTACTTTATAATTATATGAATATTTTGACTAAGTGGTTCTCTATATCATAAAATATAAGATCTAAAAATTGTAACATCATAAAATATGGTATGGCTACAATCTTGCTAAGATTGGATTTTCTACCTTGCATTTATTGTCTGGTTTCTACCATTTTTGCGCAATGTCAGTTTTTATTTCCAAATTGTAGATTACGGAATGATCTGTTATTTATTCAGATACAATTCAATCTCTATAAGTATAACTGGATGAAAACGGAGATTACTTCCTAAAAAAAATTAATGCTTGGAGTGACATCCATCACTCGTCTTTAGCATCACTATAATGAATTGGCAGAAAGTGACACTGAAAGAGATAAGAGTGATGGATGTCACTCCGAAGGTCTGGAAGTAAATCTCTGATTTCTGGTTGTGTAAAAAGTCTCTTTATCCACTGTATTTGAATATTGTTTACCTGGATATCTTACATTAAGAAACAGATTTATTGTTTGAGTTGCCACTCTCTAGTCTCCAAGCAGACCCTACAGTGCCTAAAGAGATAGTATCAAAGCTGGCAAAGGAGTATAGCCGGCCAAAGGGAGAAAGCCGGCCAAAGGGAGTCAAGCGGGCACCTGGTGCCGCTATACTAAGTCCCTTGCCAGCTTTGATACTATTTCTAAGGCACCGTAGAGTCTGCTTGGAGACTACCACTCTCTTCTCCCTTCAGTCTGCACCTGTTTTTTAAAAGAGGTTCATGGCTAAGGGAAGTCAGGAGTTTACACAGTAGTTCCCATGTGGTCACTGTTTCACATGACATGGTCAATATGTGAGCAGCAATGTGTGGGGCCTGTGGACATGGGAACTTGATTGTCAGTCATGGTTGTACATATTAAGGTTTTTCATGTGGGTTAAAAGTTAAAGTTAAAGTTTGCCCATACATCTACAGATGCATAGGGTGGCACCCATCTCCACTTCGAAGCCATTGTAGCATTGTTAAGAGCTACATGTCATGGAATTGATAGAAGAAATGGAAATTTTGGAAAATGTTGATTGATTGATGAATTGATAAATTGATTGATTGATTGATTTTTCATCATCATGCTAAGGTGTCATCACTCCCAAGAAGAAACCTCTCCTTAGTTGACTCCATAATTGATTGATTGAATAAAATGTAGAAGCACAGAACAGTATTGAAGTGAAAACTTCGACCAGTGTTGGCACTTGACCTTTCTGTAATGGTCCTATGGAATTATGTAGGACCTATTCTTCGAGTACTGCCCAGTTTCATGTGTGTTGGCATTTGTGCCAAAATGTCAGGGCTACAGATAACCTTCAACGACCTTGAGCTGTCCGATTTTGACCTTGAGCTGTCAGAGGTTGACTTTGAGCTGTGGGAGGTTAACTGTGACTGGCAAGGTCATGACAAGGTCGCGACACGGCATTGCACTTGGTCAGATGTAGTCAGAAAGTCAGGTCTGAATTGAGTTATGTCTTAATTACAGTGTCCCTGTCTTAGAGTACTTGAAGACTCTTGAAAATCACATCTTAATTCATTTAACTTGGCACATGCAGTCAAAACTGCTGGACCAAGAAAACCACTCAAGGGACCCACATGTATAAAATATGGTATATTTGGTCACTATATTTAGCATTCTGAGTCAATGTGAAAATTTACCTGAGTGATCACCAAAAAGTGGTGATATTATAGTGGCCTGGTGGTAGTGGTGAAGAGGTGGTCATTTCTACAGGTGTGACTGTATATCAATGGTCAGGTGGTCCTTATGTAGAGGTGGTCACTTGTACAGGTGTGACTGTATATCAATGGCCAGGTGGTCTTTATGTAGAGGTGGTCACTTGGACAGGTTTGACTACAGGTATATACATGTATATCAACGGTCAGGTGGTCCTTTATGTAGAGGTGGTCACTAGTACAGGTTTGACTGTATGTCAATGATCAGGTGGTCCTTATGTAGAGGTGGTCACTTGTACAAGACTTAGTGTGACTGTATATCAATGGTCAGGTGCCAGGTGGTCCTTATGTAGAGGTGGTCACATAAACATGTTTGACTATACTCTCCCCAGTTTTGCTTCAAGCTCAAGTTCTTTGAACATTTTAAGATTTGGGTACCTTCTATCTCCCAAGGGTGCAGGTACCTAATCTCCAAGCGGATCCATGGTGGCGTAATATAGTATCAAACCCACCGTAGGATCTGCATTCATTCAGCTTCACAAAAGGCTATTAACATCCAATTGTTGCCTAATCAAACTGTGCTTGCTGTGTAGGTGTTAATTGCCCTCCTTCCTGTTTGGCACGGATCTCCTACAGGGATGTGCGCGGGTCAATGAACTTGTCCCAATAAAGAATTGAATTGCTCGTAAAATCATTAGCACCTCGCATATTCGTGTAGCCGTTAATATGGCACAGGAAGGGGCAAAGACACCTTTATTCAATAGAAATGCTCCTCTCTGTTCCAGTGAAGGCAGATCTCCAGTGCCCGTTTGACTCCCTTAGGCCGGCTATACTCCTTGGCCAGTTTTGATACTATCTTATGGCACGGTAGGATCTGCTTGGAGATTAGTAGGTACCCAGAAAAAAAGCATAGGTAGCAAAATCTTATCAGTGATAAAATGTAACATCTGTATCCTCTAAATATTAACAAGAAGACTCTCTTTTCAAAAACCATATGGTAACTATGATTGCTCCTCCTCATTTTAGATATTACCTGTAGAAAAACACAAAAACACTTCCAGTCCTGCTCTCGTAAAATCTACTTGCTAGTGGTAAAATGTAACATCTGTTTTCCACAACTTTGTCTCCCAAGAATTAACGAGCAACTACTCCGTCCGTTTTTCCTCCGGCGGCTACAAATAAACGATCGTTTGATTCCGCTGAAATGGGTCGTTAAGTGGCTCAACGGCACTGCTAGCCTCCTGGGTAGTAAAAAAGCTAGCGGGAGAACCATTTGGGGACGGGGCGCAGCAATTTAGGAACCCAGTTGCCTCGGGTGGGGGTACGATCAATGCAGTTGGGCCTAGGAAAAAAACTGTTGTGTTTATTGTTTCCATACCTACCCTAGAAAAACCTGCCGACCCCTAGACTATTTTTGGGGGGGTGGGCAGTGGAGTTGCATAGCTTCCAGTCAGAATTTTTATTCAGCTTGCTTCCTATTCAAGTAAAAACACTGCTTGTCCTATCTAATCAAGGATAAATGTATCTATCATGGAAAAAATTAAAGTTTGACATTGAAGACAAGTGTCCTCATGCATGCCTTTCAGTATTTTACTTTGTTGAATTGTATACGAGCGATCGCTGTTGTTATTTATATCCAGGGACAGGGTATTCGACGGCTGGTACCTACCAGGACGTCAGTAGATTGGATTAAGAATTGATATTCAAATTTCCAGATCAAATCACTGTTTAATATGTAAATCAATGTTTCGCAAAACACCTGCTTTTTGCCTACCACTGTGTTACCGTGGCATCATCACGATTGCTCGTATTGTTATATGTTTTGGCCAGCCAAAAACAAAATTACAAGAAAAAAAAGATAATCGCAACCTACCAACCCTAATTTTTTCAGGACTGAAACAGGAAACACAACATTTTTTTCCTATAGGCCTTTAACCGCCCGTTACACAGGAGTGATGTGTGCGTGTGGCGCAGAGTTGTTGGGAGGACTGTTCCGTAATTGGTGCTGGGAACTGGAAACACTCGGAGAGATCAACGTTTTATTGCATTGCTCTGATTTGTGGCGAAGTGTATTGAGTCTGTGCATAAGGGTTGTATCTTTTCGAACAGTCTGGTCTGAATTAAAACAATGTTTCACAGTGCCACAAAGTCTGAATTGCATATAATTGGAACTTGAAACACTCAGAGACATCAATGTTTTATTGCATTGCTCTGATTTGCAGTGAAGAGAACTTTATGTGAGGATTGTATATTTCAGTGTTCTAGTCTAAATGAATGTGAGGATCATTATTCTTGTCAAATTGTACCATAAACTCCTATAAAATTGGAGTCGGAAACTTAGTTTGGACTTATGTTGCCCGAGATGATGATGATCATGGAACTGGAAAATCTTAGAGAGATAATCATAAAATTTTTATTGCAATGATTTGTAGCAAAGAGTCTTTGTAGGATTGCTTATATTGACTGCATTCTGGACTAAATAAGTGAAAGGTTTCACCAAGGAGGTATTTTAAAAACCTCCCTAGTTTCACGACTACTTTCAAATTGTGTTGCAAACTCTTAAGAGAGATCAGCATTTTAGTGCTGTGATTTGTTGCTCTATGTAAGGATTGTATAGTTTCAACATTCTGGTCTAAAAGATTGATGTTAAGGTTGTAAGGTTTTTGTCAAAACGTGCTGCAAACTCCTAGATTTATATATTGTGGATCTTGAAACACTCAGAGAGATCAGTGCTTCATTGCTGCAGTTTGCAGCAAAGTAGTGTTATGTAGTTCTGGGTGGTATTTAAAGTTTATTCTGGTTTAAGCAAATGTACAAAATGTAGGGTTTCGGGATTCTTGTCAAACTGTGCTTCAATCCATGAACTCCGAAAATTGCATAATGCTGGAACTAGAAGTACCTATTAAAATTTTATTTCTCTGGTTTGTGGCTCAAGTGCACTACATTTTGTAAGTCTCTACATATTTGCTAGAGCTGAACATATGGCCAGCTTTCTGGTGTAGATAACTCCATTCTTGTAATATTGTGTGGCTGTGACTGCTACCATGACTGTGACATTGCATGCAGGTTTGGCTCTGAATTTAGGTTTCACAGCACTTTTTGCTTTTCAGTAAGCTTTTGTAAAATTGTGCCACAAATTCATGATTTCAGAAATTGCTTCATAGGGTGTAAAATGCTTGTGGTGCTTAAATTGTCTTAATTATGCAGTCTACTTGGCCACTGTATTTCCTCGTTGCAATTCTATCAAATGTAGTACTGAATGGTCTTTACTGAAATCATTACAAAGTTTGCTGTATGAACTCAATAATGAAGACATTGCATTTGGGTCTGGATCAAATTCTACATGAGCTCCACATGTCAAATTGTGCCGGAAACTGGCAATTGCAGAAATTGCTTGACTGGGTGCCAAAGTGCTTTGCTTGCGGTGCTAAAATTGTCTGTAGATTACTCGACAGCAATTTCACCAAATGCCTACTGAATAGGCTTTACTGTAATGATTGGATCTGCTGCACCAAATACTGTAAAGTAAGTTCATATGGATTTGTTTTCTTGGAAGGGAGACAATGGAATGTTCATTGTGGTCTTAAATTTGCAACTAAAAAGGATGTACTTGACAGAAGATACATGTAGGACGAGCATTTTCATTGAGTTTTAGGTTCACGGTGAAGAGCTAGATTTTCAAGAAAAAACATAAACGTATAAAAGCCACCGCAAAACTTTTAACATTTACAGTATATGTACTACAGTAACCGTTGAAGACTTAAAACCTTTTTGATCTTGCACTTGCCCATTCCCACCCACACAGAACTATAATAAGGGCTTAGCAGGCTATTAACCATCATTGCTTGGTCGTTACAAGGCTTCAAAGTGCTTTGCAACATCAAACGCACTCCATGCATGGACTCTGGCTTCCCGTACGGACTAACTTGCATACTAAAACACCGCATTTTGTATGACTTGGAAGTTAGACCACAGAAGTTAATGACTTGTCTTACCGCTGTATCGAATGGGATGAAGTCCCATTTTATACTCTCCTTTGTGAGTCTGACTTGGAAGACAGAAGATACTGGACTCTTGCCAGTCCATTCAAGAAGTCGTAAGGATTACCTGTACGTGCATGGCAGCTGCATGTATTGATAGAGTTTACAAAATATAACTCTAGAGTCTGATACAAAACTTTGGTTTCTAGATCTACATAATTATAGATTCTGTCTTTAATTAAGATAACAGTCTATTTCTCATTGGAATGTTCAGATATTTGTAAGTACTGTAGACATAAAAGGAGGACTGAAACAATGTGAGGAAAGTTTTAATATGTCCTTTGATCTAGATTATCTCTTTAACTTGAGATTTACAGGGAACAAACCTCTCGGTAGCGGCTTCTTAGGGTACAGTAGTAAAACTTCAGGTTTTGCTACAGTTTAAAAAATCAGCGTGTCCCATTCTTGGGTCGGTGGTGTGTATCGGGGCAGAACTGCCAACACTGCGGATTTATCATCATCAATACACGACACGAAATTGTTGTTTTATGATGTGGATAGAGGTGTGTTGTTGATTTTCCGTTTTAAATATGTCATGTTATTTGAAGCTTATGAAAACAGATTTCCATCCTATCCTGCAATGGGTCCTGGAGACAGCTCTGAGTCAAATACTGCAAATACAGAAACTTTCGCGGTAGTATAATGTTCGCGGTTTTCGTGGTGGTTGCTTCACCATGAACTTAAAAACACAGCGAACATTTTTCCATGGCATTAAGAGACTACAGTGCATGGTGATACTGCGAACTTAAAAGTTAAACTACGGCGAAAATTCCCTTTTCCCGGTACCGCGAAATTAAATCCCTGCAAATGCATTTACAGTACTGTATTACTACTACACCAGGTTCAGTGGTGTGTGTCGGGGCAGAACTGCCAACACTGCGGATTTATCATGATCAATACAGGACACGAAATTGCAACCTTGTTTCTTTATTATGGAGAATATAGGTGTGTTGTTGATTTTCCGTGTTAAATATGTCATGTTATTTAAAGCTTATGAAAACAGATTTCCATCCTATCCTGGAATGGGTCCTGGATACAGCCCTGAGTCAAAATACGGATTGAAACTTTCGCAGTAGTATAATGTTCGCGGTTTTCGTGGTGGCCGCTTCACCACAAACTTAAAAACAAAGCGAACATTTTTCCATGGCATTAAGAGACTACAGTGCATGGTGCTACCGCGAACTTAAAACCGACGCGAAAATTCCCTTTTCCCGGTACCGCAAAATTAAATCCCCGCAAACTTAAATGCATTTACAGTACTGGATACTGAAAGCATACTGCTACATCTAGGTTCAGTGGTGTGTATCGAAGCAGAACTGCCAACACTGCGGATTTATCATGATCAATACACGACACGGAATTGCAACCTTGTTTCTTTATGATGGGGATAGATCACAGTGGAGGCGACAAGCTGTGAATATAAACTACTGTGGACAGGTTTTCCTTGGTAGGGTTCAGGTACAGGGCAGGGTTTCCAGTCATTAATGACAAGACTGATGACTTATATGGTCTACAATGTCTGATAGTATTTTCATTGGTTGGTGGCTTGGTCGATTACTTGCTGACAGGATACTTAAAATTCATTCATTACTCTCCCGGCATTTGTTTTTTTGGTGTGTTTTAGTCAGACTCTGTGGTTGAAACATTATTCAGTAGTACAACTTAGTAATACAGTAGAAAAGAAAAAAAAAAAACACCACAAATCTTTTAGATTTACAATTACACAAAGTGAAAGTTATCAATTACATTTTCTTGGATTGTAAATGCTATCCAATTTTGGTTTTCAGGACATCTCAGGGGCTCCCTAGAGACTCCTTTTGGAACTCCATGGTCCATGTAATCCACAAAATTTCTGCTCTGCAATAACAAAGATTTGTTTAATCTTCCCCTACAGTTTGGCAGAGCTCGGATGACTGGGCCAGCGGAGTGGACTATGGGTTCTACAACTCAATACATATAAACTAACAAACAATCTATTCCATGGTCGATGTAATCCACAAAATTTTTGCTCTCCAATGACAAAGTTTTTTCATCTTTCCTTGTACAGTTTGGCAGAGCTCGGGTGACTGGGCCAGCGGAGTGGACTATGGTTTCTACGACTCTGAGGGTGCGTTCGACGCGGAGGGAGGGGGCGTGGCGGCAGAGGCGGTGGATGACTACGCTGTCATCGCAAACGCAGACACACTGGTGAGTGATTTGGTGATTTGTGATGTCTTGAGATTGCAAACGATACAATACACATGAGACACAGGCAGTGGTATGCTGGTGTCGTGGCCCACACCTGAATACTGTACATACATACATATCAATTGGTACAATTATCAAAATACAATCATAGAATACAATTTAGAATTACAAATACATCTATAAAATCAGTCCGTCCAGTTTGCCAGCCTGAGTGATAACTTTCAATTGTGTGTTGTGGGTGAGCTAGTTATGTATATACAAAATGGAGTGACAACTAGCTGACTGCTGCCTACCACTGTGTCCTGGACTCTTGCAGCAGTTTAATCAAAGAAGACACAGACTCCTAGCCGCTGAGGGTCTGATAACATCCTGAGGGTCTAACTCAGTGGTGTATGTTTGGCCCCCCTGCCAGCTTTTTTGGAACTGTAGAAGCCGGTTTAGGTTCAGACTTTAAAGGAGAATAACTCAAGAAGGGATAAATGGATCATCATGATTTTTGGTATGCTGATAGCTTAAGTGATGCTTCTATTGGTCATAGTGTTAGGCAGGAGGTTAGTTTATACGATTAGTATTAGCAAGAAGGCTTTCTGTAAGACCTGTGATCTGTAATTTATGCTGGAACATAAAAATTGTAATTGAGATCTATGCAGGAGATTACCGTAAGCTGTGATAAACAAGTAGCTATCAAATCATGTAGATACAAAATTAAGTTGGTACCAAATTAATGAGCTCTGCTTCCAACAAAGGTGGATTTAGAGATCTAATAGGGGTTCTTGGTTGAGCCTGGCTTTCTATAGAAGTCCCCAGTTAGACTTAGATAAGAATCAGCAATAATAAACAGTGCTGATAAGCTTAATGAGCCCTGTCATGACATGTGGATTACAAAGGTCCCTATGGGGTCTTCATTGTGCCACCAGAGACACTCAGAACACAGATAACAATCTGTACTGATGAGCAGGGTACCCTAATCAGTGCCACTGTCCTGACATGAGGATTATTTAGGTGCCTAAGGGGCCTTGATTGTGCCAAGTTTTAAGGAAGATCATTGCAAGACAAAGAGATAAGAATCAGCAATGATTAAAGGTGTAAGCCAATGAGCTTTTTCATGGATGACAGGCGGGTTATTAGTGCATCTATGGGGCCTTGGCTGTGCCAAAACCTGAGGGAAACTCCAAACAACTGGGTTGAGATAGCAATCAGCAATGATTAAAGTGTAAACTAATGAGCCTTCTGAAGTTCCAGTAGTGACAGGTGGATTATGTTGGCATCTTTGGGGCCTTGGCTGTGCCAAAATACTCTCCTATGTATTGGTGTATCAAATTCTGATGATATTTAAGACTGGAATGACTTAGGGTAATAAAGATTAAAAATCAAAAACTTTCTATCATGACAGGTGGGTTATTTTAAAATCTATGGGGCCATGGCTGTGCCAAGACTCAAGAAAAAGTTTTCAACACCTTGTCATAAGAACTTTCTTTAAGGACAATCTTTTCTACTGGGCTGGTTTCGGGTATTTTGTCAAGTCCCTAGTAATAGTCTTTTTCTGACAGCCTATTCTTCCATCTGGCCTTTCTGATTTCTGCTGGCCAATCGCCAATCAGCTTGCACTAACCAAAACTCCCAGCATCATAGAGGTACCAGGGGGCTGAGGATGGTTAGGCTTATAGGCCCTATTTCTGAAATAAGGCCCGGGATGTTTGCAGAAACGAGAAATGAAACTGTTTACCAAGGAATATAACGTTAGTTCACCTTTATCCGCAGAGTAACCTATATCCGTTGTGTTGCTAAACAGGGTTTTCAGGGATATCAAGTGATGGACGGCAGTTTCAAATTGTACTACATTAAATTTTGTATTTTCAAAATATTGCAGTTTGAAACCACCATCTGTCGACTTGATATCGCTAAATACACTGTTCTTAAAAGAACGGATAAAGGTTACCCTACAGATAAAGGTGAACTAGCATTACACAAATTATGCTCCTGACTTTTTGTTAAGTTCTGTGGGTTTTCTTGCCTTTCTCATCATATTTTTCGTTCCTGAAAGCTATCAGGGTCAGTCCTGGGTTGGCAATAGGGACCTAGGCCTTACTAAGCTATGCACTTCACAAAGCAGGTGGCTTACCAGGGTATCAGATACAATAGAGGCAAGACTATCAGCTTTGACAAGATGTTTGACCTGTCTGCACCAGGCTATTCATCAGTATCATCACCCTCTGCAATTCCAGACCTCACTTTCCCCATGTGAAATCCAGAGCTCATGGGAACAGGCTGACTGGAAGCTTTCCTACTGGGCTGGTGACAAGAAGGGGATGACAGTGTTGCTTTAAATTACTTGTACCACCATTTGTATTGGTCCGAATTCTGATTGCATGCCCCTGACCCTAGCCTCCTCCTACTCTTTTTTATGGTGGGTTCTTTTAAATTCCTTTAACCTGCCTTAATGGCTTGCAATGCCCTACATTATTCTAAAGGACTTCAGCTCTGTAATCTGCCTCCAAGCCTTTCCTCTCGACTGCTGACAACAGACTAGTACATGTTGCAGCTATAACCTGTAGGGATGACAATGACAGTCTGTTCACAAAGCAGTTTTAAGTTTCTACCACTTTGTCTGGTTCTGAATGTTCACATTACCCTTGACCTACCCCCTACTCTTTTTTCTAGTGGCTTTATGGCTTGCAATGACCCACATTAATCTAAAGGACTTTGACTCTGTCATCTGCCTCCAAGCTCTTCCTCTCCACTGGTGAGAACAGACCGGTGCAGCTTTAAATGTAGGGATGACAATGACAGTCTGTTCACATAGCAATTTTAAGTTTCTACCACTTTGTCTGGTTCTGAATGGCCATTGCCCCTGACCCATCCCCTATTCTTCTTTCTGGTGGGTTCTTAAGTCTTATAATGTCCTATATGAATCTAAAGGACTCTGATACTCAGACCAGGTGAAGTCCGGGGATCATGAGAACAGGCTGCCTGGAAGCTTTCCCACTGAGCTGGTGACAAGGGGATGACAAAAACAGTCTGTTCTCGTTGCTGTCTCTTGTCTACCACTTTGTCAGGGTCTGAATGCTGATTGCCCCTGTGTGACCCACCCTTTTCCTTTTTTTTGGTGGGTTCTTCATTTCTTTAACCTACTTACAAATGTAACTTTATGGCTTGCAATGTCCTGTATACATGAATCTAAAGGAATCAACTCCTATAACCAGGTGAAACCCAGAGCTCAGATCAGGGAACAGACTGCCAAGGAAGCTTTCCCACTGAGCTGGTGACAAGGGGATGACTAAAACAGTCTGTTCTCTTTGCTGTTTCATGTCTACCACATTGGCCTTTGTCTGGGTCTAAATTACACTTGGTGATTGTCTGTGACCTGGCCTTAAGCACTTCAGTAAGGTCTTCTCCTCCTTATTTTTAAAGATCTGCTGAGACTGAGAATGTCTCATTGTTGTTTTAGTTTCGGACAGCGGACAGAAAAGTGTGGAGAACAATGACAGCCCTGAGAAGTGAAGACTGATAAGCGGCTAGGATGAGTAAGAATGATGCAGTTACCTTGTCCTTAAACTAGGTCCAAATTCACCATCCCAAATTTTAAGTTGTCTGTTCCACATGACATGACCATGCCAGGACAAAGATGACAATACAGAACAGATAGACCTGGTGCCATAGGTCATCACTTTTGCAATTTAGATTGAGTCCAAGGCCAAAGTGTTTGAAACTGACTACACCAGTTTCTTGTCACAGTCAGAAGGTATTCAAGATGTTAACTTCAATCATTTCTATCAGGCAGGTCTGTAGTGGTTTGCTATTAATTCTACTTTTGATCACAAGGGCCTTGGCAGTCTCAGCGTAGTCTCACACATTTAAATTGATTTTGCACTGGGTACTCTCACTAGTGCCCGGAGTATCAGCCTGCCACAAACAGAGACAATCATTTTATTCACATTCTAATGTCTTGGCATACACAATGTGGGAAAATTTCCTTCTAATTTTGAAATTTGTAAAAGAAAAAAAAAAAGCTTTTAAAGTTTTAACTCAAAAGCATGTTGAGATTCCGTGAACCTACAGTTGAGTTCAAGTCTTGGAAGTTGTCAATGACAAGAGGAAACAGACCTGAGTTGTTGCTTACAGTTCCTGAAAAGTGATCTATGTGATATGTGTGGGAGAAATTCTGGGTGCCTTTTAGTCTCTATTTCAGAACTCATGTGACAGATTGGCTGTGATTTTGCCTATTACAATACTGTCAGAAAGGACATGTTCTTGGATGATTGTCTTTCATTCTAGTCGATCTTGTGGTAACGTTTTAAATCTAGAAAGAGTTCTTATGTCCTTCTAATTTTTGAATTTGCAAGAGAGAAAAGTTTAAAACTTAAAGCAATGATTCCAAGAAGGTACAAATTTGAGGTCAAGCCTTGGAAGTTGTCAATGACAAGGGGAACCAGACCTGGGTTGTTGCTTTCAGGTCCTGAAAAGTGATCTATGTGATATGTGTGGGGAGGGGCCCTCAGTCCATCACAGGAAAGACTTAAGGACCCGTTGATGAATGTCTTGGGAACTTGAGACGTTTGCATGGCACTCATGTCTTCCAACATGGGGTTAAGTAATGGGCAAAGGTCAACTGAAGGTTAGAAGGTCATGACCTTGTTCTGAGCAAGTGCAAAGTTGCAGGGAACCCAGGCCGCATACTGGCACGCAAAGTTGATGCACTTTGCGGCCATGTGGATTCCTTTACTTGGTTCTCTAAAATTGATAAATAAAAGACAAGTGAAAGGACACGACCAAAATAGAAAGCACAATTGAATTAAATGTGTATAATCTTCCGAAGACCTTAATGTTTCCTTTCACCACTACCAAAGAATGTTTTTCCCGTACCACTCATTTGGGAGCCACCAATGTAGTTGATTTTTGTGGTAAAATATGCAATTTTCAGCTTATGAAAGTACATTTTCAACAGTTTCATGCCATTTTTGGGATGGATGGGTTAAAACTATTTTCCGTCCCAACAAGCAAATTTCTGTTCCAGGACGGAAGGAAGTGTTCTAGAAACAGCGCTGAGTACATGCACTGTGAAAAACAAATCACACTAGAATCTTTGGCCCTTAACATTTGTTGTTTACAAAAAAAGTGCTGAATGTAGAGAAATTTTATACAATCACTGAGTCAGAAAGATTTTGCCCTGATGATTGGCATATCACACAGTGTGAAACCCTGTAGGTGACTGATTAACCTGGAGTCAGGAAGATGGGAGTAAATCTGAAACATCTTGTAGACAATAGGGAGATGTCCCTATCACTCAAGTCGCTGGATTGTGGCCAAGTGCACTGATTCCCTACAATTGTGTATGCCTCTCAGTGTAACTTGTTCAACTTAGATGCAATGACCTGATAGTTAGAGTGTTTGCCTTGTATTTGGAAGCTCATCGCTCAAACTCAAAATTTGGTAAAAGGTACAGGGTAAAAATTGTAGCCCCTCAGCCTTTTTGAGGCCGTCAGAGGCAGTCGGTTGTTATCCACTGAGTCTAGGGCACGGTATATTGGCAGGTGGAGCCCGTCCTTCTCCTTCTACCGCCTTTTACCTCCCCAACCAAAGTCAGGTACGCATTTTTACACCTGTGTGGAGTAAAGAAGTTGTGTCAAGTGCCTTTCCTAATACCCCTGTCACATTTGGCGAACATTGATTGGATGACGATTCTGCGGCAATCCCCCGAGCCTTGCTTATAATTATAATTTCATTGCACAACAATTGTACAAGGTGCAAAGTATGGCTTATATGTGACAGGGACAGTTTTCAGATGAAAATACGTACAACCTAGCCTGGGTACCATCCGGAAAGTAGTTCGCTCCGGAGTTCATTATATACAATATAGTCGCTTCTAGCTCCGACATTCATCATACACTATATACAGTCGCTTCTCTGTGTTTCCGTCTGGGAACGCGGAGCATCTAAATGTCTGGAATCGTCCAAATTTTGGACGCAGGCGCCGATTGGTCCCTACACATGAGCGAATTATGGAATGGGTTCAAGCGATCGTTCGAACCGGTATTCCTACACTGGACAAGCTCCCCGCCCGCTCGTGGGAGGCCTGTTGTCATCGAACAAACGCTCTAGAACCCATTTCTACATTCGCTCATTAACTGACGTTACCACCAAACGGTTTGAATGCGCAAGTCTCCAGACGGATAGCAGAAGCGAACATAGGAGTGAACTACTATCCGGATGGTACCCAGGCTACGTACAACCCTCTGTCGATCTTAAATATGCCCGATCTTCCATTGATACACCCAAAAATATGACAGGGGTATGAGGACACAATATTGGTGGCATGTCTGGGAATTTGAACCCTGGATCTCTAGATGTCAACACACTTACTGCTTTCTCTGCTTAGCACTCAGCTCTTACGTTAAGTTATGAGAAAATGTACATTTTGTGTATGTAAGTCAAACACTCTCAGTAGATGGCCTGTGTCCAGCCAAAGGGCAAAAGAAGCAAGAGATGGGCACTACCCCTATACACATAGGGCATGGGAAGTTAGCTTGTTTAAATCACACGGTCTATCCTGAGTCTTCTTTTTGGGGTTTTCATTAATATTGCAATTCACTGGGATTATGGCATCAAACCCACACAATTATCCAGTCTAGACTTGCCAGGTTTGACATCTGTCCAACTCTTGATAATCATGTTGCAAGGCTTGTTTGAAATGCCTAGTCTAAACATTGGTTTTGATGTTGCTTCATACATGCTTCAACCCTTGACTTGTAGTAGTAATAAGTTCCAGTTGTTTTGAATACAGATTTTGCAGAATAAAGGCCACATAAAAAGGCCACACCAATTTAAATTTCATGGTTGTGGGTTTTCTAGAAATAAAGCTTGATCACCATCATCATTTTTCAAATGTATAAATTGTAACATTTGGTCTTAGTGGTAGGATTTGGGCAGTTATCTATATGTCAATATGACGCGTCTATGCTATACACTCTCACAATAAGCCAAGGATTCAGTATACAGTTTGATGTGACCTTTATTTATACTACGACTCGATACATAGACAAGTGAATGGATACAAGTAATACAAGATAAGATACCTGGACAGATGCGAGCGGATGATACTAACTAACCGGTTACGTAGCTACGGCGGCGGAAGATGCGGTTGTCCTTGTCCCTAAGTCTGCTTCTGAAGTAAATATTATATGTTTCACTGTCAACATGAAAACAAAGTCTTATTGGGGAAAATCTGTATTTTTGTGCACACAAAAGTTTCAGGGAGTGATTTCATTAGTAAGATTCAAGGATATAGGAAAATTCTTTTACACAACAAGTTGATACTCACTGTTGCTTACTGGTTGTGTAAAAGATTTGTCCTACACTAGTACTGTAAATGCATTTAAGTTTGCGGGGATTTAATTTCACAGTAGCACCTTGCACCGTAGTCTCTTACTACCATGGAAAAATGTCCATGGTGGTTTTAAGTTTGCGGTGAATTGGCAACTCAAAAACCGGGAACGTAAGACCACCGTGAAAAATTTATGCATTTACAGTACCTCTCTCTCATTCTCTCGGTTTAAGGTCCGTTCACCATTTTGCAAGGAGTGGAAGTAAGAGTTTAGTGCATGAAATCTCTGAGAACTGACAAATTAAATAAGTGTGCCCTAAACTCAGCTGATTGCATCCAGAGTTTTGACATGGTTCCAACAGTTCATCTAGCCCAGGACATGTTTTTGTCCATTTCTCAGTTAGTGTTCCAATTAAACTCTTATCAAGAGTCTACTAGGGTTTATAGTGTCCTCTGAAGCTTCCCAATCGTCTGGTTTAGACATCAGAATCTTGAAATCCTTCCAAATCCAGTTTTAAGTCTCCACCTGTTTTTCTCCTCTTCAAAGTAAATTGTTTTTGATCTAATTCTGGAGGGGTGTAGCTGGCTTGTAAATGTGCAGAGTTGTTTTGTCTATGTTTCTTTATTTTGACATCGGTCCAGCTTCTGTTTTTATATTTTGACCGCTATGACTCTGTGGTCGTGAAGTTGTGGTGGCACCGTGGCTTTGTGGGTAGGGTATGCTACTCAAAATCCCTGACAGGTTGTGATGTTTTGGCTCTGATTTGACTTTTAAGACATGTTTTTTCCTTCTTTCTAAATGTCTTTTCAAGTTCTTATAACATCTCCAGCTTGATTTTTTTTTTCCATTCCACTTATTGCTAACCCAACAACATTTGAAGTTATATGCTTGGTTACCATCTCTCATTTTCATCATTTTTGCGTCATAAAGTTCAAATCAGCATCCGTGCAACCAGCACGATCAGATGATGATAATGAATTTCTACAAGATTATTATTAAGTGTGAAGACTATCCGACTTCTGCCTACCCCTGTGGGATCCCAGCAGCAGTATAATCAAAAATGGATACGAAGACGAAGAAGACATGCAATAAAATTTCCTTCCCAGGTCAGGAATATTGGTCCTGCACAGAGCTTCAAAATGTAGCTCTGACTTCATAGAAAACTTTTGCAGACTCAGATAGTGATTAAGTCACTTACTAAGTTACGTAAGATCATGATATGGTTTGAAGTTAGCTATTATTTTTCCCTTTTGAAGAGTGATGTCAATTTAAAGCAAGTTCCTCTCATAAACTGTAAATCATACAACTTTTTTTGTTATCTACATGTATATTGAAAACATCTGAGATGGAGTTTTATATTTTTACTTTTATAATGATTCACATGTTAAACCATTGCCCTTCTCCTTCAGACCTATAACTCCTCTCAAATTTTAATCACACACAAATCTAGCAGGATTAATAGTCTATAGAATTACCTGGTGCAGGTACATGTATTTCCTGTTTTGACATGGGTCCAACATCCAGTTTAATTCCTGACTTGTTTTCTCTCCTTTTCGCCCCGAGGCATGTATCAATTTGCTCCCCTAAGCAAAGTGTTCCACACAAACACCTGCATGTCTGACACTGCACTGCAGGGTAGGGCATCAGATTATCCCTTGGAGTTAGGCCAAGATTCTGGTAGGGCCTAGGAAAAAAAATGTTGTGTTTCCTGTTTCCCTACCTACAATGAAAAGTCTAGTAGATTAGAATTTAGAGGGTAAGTCCCTATATTTTTCCGTGTTGGAAGTAAAGTTCAGCAATTTTCTCTATAAGTCTAGTAGATGTTTTGGGGGGGTGGGCAGTGGAGTCACATATATTGTTGCTTCCAGTTAGAGTTTTTATTCAGCCTGCTTCTTGTTGAAGTAAAAACAAGTTGCTTGTCCTATCTAATGAAGGATACACATGTAGATGTATCTACTATGCACAACATTCAAGTTTGACTTTGAAAGACTCTTAGTGTTCTCATGCATTTCAGTTTACTTTCATTGTTGTTTAACTGTATTCATTTTTTGCTATATGTCACATTTAAGTTTTGGCCATCGTAAGAAAATTACAAGAAAAAAAATAATCCCTACCTACTGATACTGCACTGCAAGGTGGGGCATCAAGTCATCCCTTATGCTGGAGGCAGGCCAAGATTCTGGTGTTAAGATCAGTAGGAGGTTAACAGCGTGGCAAGAGCAACTGAGTTGATGGTTTGTAGTAAAGGTGGTTGCCAGATCTTCTTTGACTAGTGAAAGCAAAATACAGTTTCGTGTAATTGATTTAAGCAGTTTTTGTAGCAAGGATCAATTACAATGCTTGACTTGGTAGTTAAGATCAGTAGGAGGTTAACGGTGTGGCCAGAGCAACTGAGTTGAGGGTTTGTAGTAAAGGTGGTTACCAGATCTTCTATGACTAATGTATGCAAAATACAGTTTCATATAATTGATTTAAGGTTGATTTAAGCAAGTTTTTGGTGCAAGGATCAATTACAATGCTTGACTTGGTAGTTAAGATCAGTAGGAGGTTAACAGGGGGCAAGAGCAACTGAGTTGAGGGTTTGTGGTAATGCCAATATTCTGGTATACGTAGTTAAAATCAGCAGGAGATTAACAGTGTGGCCAGAGCAACTGAGTTGATGGTTGTGGTAATGCCAAGATTCTGGTGGTTAACATCAGTAGGAGATTAACAATGTGGCCAGAGCAACTGAGTTGATGGTATGTAGTAAAGGTGGTTGCCAAATCTTCTATGACTAGTGAAAGCAAAATACAGTTTCATATAATTGATTAAGGTTGATTTAAGCAAGTTTTTTGGTGCAAGGATCAATTACAATGCTTGACTTGGTAGTTGAAATCAGTAGGAGGTTAACGATGTGGCCAGAGCAACTGAGTTGATGGTTTGTAGTAAAGGTGGATGCCAGGTCTTTTTCATGAATGACTAATGAAAGCAAAATACAGTTTCATGTAATTGTTTAAGGTTGATTTAAGCAAGTTTTTGGTAGTAAATTCAGTAGTAGATTAACAGAGGGCAAGAGCAACTGAGTTTAGGGTTTGTGGTAACACTTATTCACCTTTATCTGAGGGGTAACCTATATCCGTTGTTTAAAATATGCTTTACAGATGTCAAATTGACGGACGGTTGTTTCAAACGGGGTCAAGAGCAACTGAGTTGATGGTTTGTAGTAAAGGTGGATGCCAGGTCTTTTTCATGTATGACTAATGAAAGCAAAATACATGTAATTGATTTAAGGTTGATTTAAGCAAGTTTTTGGTGCAAGGAATAATTACACAGCTTGACTTGGTAATTAAATTCAGTAGAAGGTTCAACCATGTGGCAGGAGCAACTGAGTTGATGCTTAATGTGGTAAATGTTGAATGTACAAAATAAGTGTTGATTTGTAGATTGATTGATTTATGTAAAGTGCAATTTTATGGGGGCTGGGATATCTCAATGATTCTGTTTGATGATATCTCAAGGACTGATGGGCAACTGTTAGGGCTGGGTATCGGTACAGCGTACCGGTACAAAACCATTTTTTTCTTATTGGACCGGTCCAGAAAAACAGAGAAATTATAAGTCCATTTTGTCGACATGATGAGGAACGAAAATCTGTGGATATTAAAGAATCTGATGCAGAAATACCACCCCAAACATTAACCTAGCCTTTCAATTGAGGGCGATTTTGTAGTTAATGTAATGTAAACGTTCAACTTGGAATTTGGAAAAGCATGATGGAAAAAAAATTTTGATTAAGGATTCTTTGCTGTCAATTAACAGGAATGAAGATAACCAAACAAAAAAAATTGAGCTGGCTGGAGCCCTAGGAGAAGTTTATGAATTTCTGTGGGTCATTCATTCCCTTCCTCTAATTGAATTCAGATTTATCTTTGCAACAAAACTGCAAGACACTGAAATGTTCCCTTTGGCATTTCTAGTTTCATCAGCCTCCTCATGGGGCCTTATGCACTTTAATATGGCCCTGACCTATGGGGTCTTGGGTGCCATTTGGTCCCAGTGGTGTCATTGCACAGCAAAGTGAGAGTCTAATGGTGTGTAGCAGCCCTTATCGAAAACTACTGACAGACAAGCCCTGGGGGACCACAGCTAGTATGACCTTGAAGTAATTTGTTTCACCTTGAGATGATATCAGCTTGCAGAACTACATGTAACATGAGAAAGGCCAAGAGAGATGTTGTAGATTGTGTTGAGCTTCAGTAACATGTTGTCAGCATATGATTCTTACTTGGAAATTCCTACAGTCAGATGTGCAAAGGCTTGATTTGACAGGTCCTTGGCTGCAGTATACTGTAAATGCATTTAAGGTTGCGGGGATTTAATTTCGTGGTAGGGGGGGAAAAGGACTTTTCGCTCTGGTTTTAAGTCATGGTAGCACCATGTACTGTAGTCTTACTGCCATGGAAAAATGTTCGCAGTGGTTTTTATTAATTAATCTTAATTAACCAGCAGGCTGTGTTATTAACTTTGTCACAGGGGATTTAATTTCGTGGTAGTGGGGAAAAAGGACTTTTCGCTGTGGTTTCAAGTTCGCGGTAGCACCATGTACTGTAGTCTCTTACTGCCATGATGGGAAAATGTTCGCGGCGGTTTTAAGTTCACGGTGAAATGACATTAAACCACTGCGAAAGTTTATGCATTTACAATAAGTAGCTGCTAATGCATTACATGCCAGCATAGCTCCCATGGTGTGTTAGAATCTCATAAATGTAGTAGATTTTGCAAAATCTTCTGGGCTTTTAATTTTGAGGGTGGTCTGGATGCCACATTAGAATTGCAATTTTTGCCCACAATTTGACAAAATTGACCCGCTAGTAACCTAAGATTTCAATGCAAATTGCTGGAGCCGAATTGAAGTGATTTTGGAGTGGCAAGCAATTTAGAGGGGATTACTATTTGCAAAACATGTTGTTCAGAGTGAGTGGCTGTCTAGTGTATCAATCCCGAGCAACATGGAAAGTGGAAAAGTTCACAACATGTCATCTTCTCTAGATCTGCTAGAAAAGCTACCGAAATTGTTACAAAATTGTTTTAAAGAATACAGAAATGGAGATTTTTTTACAATTTTTAATTCACATTACAGGTACAAAACTTGTCAGTATTCTAGAATTTGACTTTTGTAACTGAATCAAATGGTTTGTACCTAATAGCATGTCAACAATTTGTATTTCTCGTGGAAGTTGCCAAATGATAGGCTTTCAATCTTCTTTTCCCCTGTAATTTCAAGGTGGATAGGAGACCATAAGTGCTAAGGGCTAAGTGGGTTTTGTAAGTAATTGTAGGTTGTAGATGTGGTACATGTACATTTTATTCCAGCCAATTGCATGAAGGACACTATTCATATTTTAAGAAAAACTAGTGTACTGTACTATCTAATGTTACTGTAAGGGCTCTCTTAGAATACATCAGATCGTTGTTGGAGTTAGGAACTGTTATAGCCTGCTTGAAATGGCATCAAAATTGCACTTAGTATATTACTTACGGCCAAGGAGGTTTTTTTTTAAATCTCAAGAATGTGACAAAGCCATTAAAAAGAGAAAAACAGACTGTCATCTTCAGAGTTTGAGAAGACTCTTAAAGGAGTATGAATCTCATGAATTGACAGCCTTTTTGATTGATTTAGTTGGGTCTTGACACCAGACTTGTATTGGTGACTCTGAAATAGACACAGAGTCAGCTAAAACTTTTGAGTAAAAGTTGATCCTGTACACCGGCGGAGAACCTCCATGGAATGTTCAGAATTCCCAAGGAGGGAAGGAATTGTGGGGGAAGGAGTGGGGGAGATCGGAAGTCTCAGGTTTTTAGGGGAGCTCAGAAATGTAATCTTATCTCCCACAACCCTGTCTCAACCACTCTTGCTTACAAATGCAGGGGTCGAAATCTTGCTTACAAATGCAGGGGTCGAAATACTTTTTTCAGCATACCTGCACTGGTGCAGGTATCACTGAAAATTACCTGCACCAGACAAATTTTACCTGCACCACTCTGAATTTATGAAGTATGGATCCTACTACAATTGTTCAGGAGCCATTGCTATTTTTCCCTCTATACTCTATGATAGAGTATAAGGGTAACAGTCAATCCAGCTAATAACAATCCACGCACACCCACATCGCATGACATTAATGTATAAAACCCAGTACATGGACCAGTGCAGGTTAGGTGCAGGTAGACACCAGAAATACCTGCACAGCTCCAATTTTACCTGCACTAACCTGCATATGCAGGTGGTATTTCGAGCCCTGAAAGGGGATGTCCCTGTAGCTCAACTGGTAGCAGCCTCACAGTTCAGCTCAGCACAATGACAAGACTCAAATTGTTGGAAGGGCATTTCAGTTGGGGCTGCATCTGTCTTTCAGAAGTGGAATGTAAAATTGGGGATCCTAATACTATTTGAGGAGGTGCTGGATGGTATACAACAATCAATTAAATTGCACTTCAACAATTATTTACCGTCAATGCTTAACGTATAAAGTGGGCTGGTATCAAAAATAGCTGGATACGCCACACAGAAAAGGCATCTATAGAACCTCCTAGATGCTTAAGGCCACGATTATAACTAAATAGTCAGTATTAGATGTTGATCCCAGGACTCAATATACCCTTTGACCCAGGCAACCTGGATTATAAGAAAAGTTTCCTTGATTGCACATTAGGTAACTGTCACTCAAATAAGTGGATATTAAGTTTTGGAAACGGTCAGTCAGGTTGTCAATGACACAGTTTGACTAATATTGAGCCCTTTAATAAAAAGCTCGGTATAGTCTGAGCGCTGCACACCCTTCCCCCAAATCTCCTTACTAGTACTTCATTATCTGGTGCAGGTCGCAGCCAGAAAGTGAAAAGTGCAATCTTGCAGAACGTTTAATCTCCCTTAGGCTGCAGCAAGTCACTTTTATGGATGACATTGATGTACAGATTGATTTTTGCCTGATTAAAAAAAAAAGAATTTGATATTAGCCAGAAGATTTACTTGCTAATGGCCTTACTTCTCTCCCAACACATGACAAACTGATTTCTGCAATTTCCTAGGCAGCTAAATCCACCCAATTCAGCAGTTTTTATCACTTATTTTTACCTTCTGCAGAGACTGTCATCCTTGAAACTTACTTGCTATAGTCCTTCTCTCCCAGCACATGAGAAACTCATTTGTACAATTTCCTAGGCAGTTAAATCCACCCAATTCAGTCCGGACATGGTGTCATCACTTCAATCTTTTTTTTTCCACTTGCTAATCAGAGCTTGAGTCTGCACAGGATGTCAACCATGGGATTTACTTGCTGTGGCCTTGCCTCTCTCCCAACACATGAGAAACTGATTTCTGCAATTTCCTAGGCAGTTAAATCCACCCAATTCAGCCCGGACATGGTTTCCATCTCACCCTGACACCCTATATATCTGCTCTGTCAGCTCGGAGTGTCCAGGGTGCAAATCTTCTCAGCCAGGCAATGACCTTGGGCCAAAATAGAACATTCCAAGGTCACCGTGTGTATAGTTCCTGGTGGAAGTTGATAGCCTGATGGTTTGGAGGTTGTCATAACATTACGGCAGAGGCCAGAGAAAAGTTTCAAATGTTTACAAAGTTTTGAAAATGAAAGCACTTAACTTCTAAGGATATGTGATAAAAGAATTGTTGCTACAAAGAAGCTTTAACGTTACTGTTTTGTCTAACATTTAATGTTACTATGCCTAAAACTACACCAAAAAACTGTAATTTTAGCTTAAAGCAGGTAATCATACAAACTTAAGACTATTTGGTCTTGGGTGGCATAAAACGTTTTCTTGCAATTATTTCAGTTGTAAGTATTTAAAGGATTCTGGAATTTTTTAAAAGGTTTTCCTGTCTATATAATCTTGCATATGTTAACGGACTA
>NC_049993.1:17876154-17993066 GCF_000003815.2 Branchiostoma floridae
CGTCGGATACTCCACCAAACAGAATAACTTGTAGCGAAATGGAACATAATTGTTTTGGGCCCATTCATAACTTTTCATAGAATTAGGTCCAGGTCCAAACCTGGACCTGATCCTCTGGACCTGGACCACCCCTACATTGTAGTTCCGTCCAGTTTCACAATTACAATCTGTAAAGCAACCACCACCATTCGCCAACTATTTTCCTCAGTGAGAAGTTGTTCAGAGACCAAGTTTGACTGTACCTGTCTTCTCTTGATAACTTGTTAGCCTTTTAAAGGACTCTATCATCCTCTAAAAGGGTAAAGCTTTAAAACAGATGTTAAACTCACACTGTCTAATTTGTCTGGAGTTCAGGAGACTTTTGTGATCAATCTTGATAAACCTTGGACCCCTTCCCATCTTCAAGGTTATCAGCTACCAATTCTGTAACATTGTTCTTGGCAAACACCCTAACAAAGTACACATGTTGCTAATTGTATTTCGAACATACATGTAGCTTGACTGTAGATGTTACATGTGTTAAATGGCTCTGGGAACTTTGTTTGAAGGTTACAATATAGTTGTACACACTGTAGTACATGTATTAGATTAGTCATAGAAAGCCACGCTGGTGTATTTGCAAAAGCTTTAAAATAGATATGTCTGACCTTTTGTATAACAGGTTTGTAAGCCAGACACCTGCACCCCCTCTCTCCACCCACCGTCTACTTTCTACTGCCTACGCAAAGTCTTACATGTCAGAACTTGTTGTTTCCTGATAATAGTGATGGAGTAGGCACAATCTTATACATGTCAAAACTTGTTGTTTGCTGATAATAGTGACAAAGTTGGTTGTCATGTTGAAGTCACGAGTAGGGGAATTTTGATAAGAGGTACTTAACTTTCTGTGGAAAAGCACTGATAATGATGTTCCCTATAGCAACACTAATGACTTTTCATGCTGGTAGGCCACATTAGCTCATTTGCTTGGTTCTCATCTACTGGTTTTAAATTTTAGCAAAATGACTAAATGAAACAGAGCAGTAGCTAGGAGGCAAACTATGTCATGAAAATTGGTAGGTTTGAGCACTTGGAATGGAGAATGGGTCACATAGACCAGTTCATTTTACATACTATTAAATAGGGGTGATATGGAACAGTACTGTAAATAATTTTGCATCGGGCTGGAGATGGATTGAAATATGCTGTATTTGCTCACAAGCAAATGTCAGCTTTTCTAGTTATTAGTTTTTTAATTCACTATCCTGAGATTCACTCCTGAAATTGGAACAAGGCCTTTTCCCTCTGACTGTTCATGATTAGCCAAAACCTTTACCACTTGCTTAAAGATTTTGTTTTTCTACATTTGGAAAATCACTGTGAGCTTTTCCCCAGATCACATGTATCTACAATCTGACAGCCTTATGGTATCCAAAGTTTCTTGTCGGTGACTGCAAGTTTGCAAGATTTAGCCTCTGGTAACTTAAAACACACACAAGTCATGCAACACCAACCCAAATCATCCATATCCACTTTTCTTTGTGGGTCATGTACAGGGGACCACAAAATTAGTCCAAGCTGAAAACTGCACATGTGACTCCAACCTGTACAAACAAACCCTTGACCAGTCCCACATAATTTTCCTTTCCCCTCATGTTGTTATAACAAAGCCTGCTATTGTTAGGAGAAACATGGAAGCTGAGAGGTAAGGTGTGGTGTCTTGGCTTTTGACATTCTTGGAAAGAAGCCAGCAAGTAAAGGGGTCTAGCCTTCTGTTTTTCTTACAAGGCCGAACAAACTTGATTTTGTGGTTTATATTTATGTACTCACAAGTCCAAGAGTCTTAGAGCCTCTCAACTGGTATACTGTACATCCAGAATTTTCCGTAGTACTTTTATGTTTGTGGTTTTCGCGATGGCCACTTTACCGCGAACTTAAAACCACCGCAAACATTTATCCTTTATACCAGTCTATGACCCTACCGCGGACTTAAAACCACCACGAAAACTCCATTTTCCCGCTACCGCGAAATTAAATCCCTGCAAACTGAAATGCACCAAAGAAGTGATGGTGTGTGTGCCTGTCCTCTCAAGTTGGTGGAAGTCTGCTATTCTCATTGCCTTGAAGTTGTTGAGAGATTTCAAAGCATTATTGTCCACAACATAAACATGTTGAACTTTCAATTCAAGCCCACCTTACAATGACATTCTTTTACGTGGTGCTTTGGCCTTGGCTTCTGACAGGTAGTATAATGGGTGAAATATGGCCAGGTCTTGCTGAGGCTCTACATTGTTTATTTTCCTGTTTATAGCCAAAATTTACTGTGAATACAATTAGGGTCAGTTGGTGGACATGCGAGTTGGTTTGGGGTCAGGTAATGAGTTGACCTCCTGTCCCATTATGAGATTTGTGGACCCCCTGTGGTGCCTATTCTGTGGCCGGTGGACAACTCACACCTGCAACTCAGTTGTCAAGCCAAGGAAAAATTTATGAAGCCATCATGATCTGGTGGGTCTTTTTTTTCCCTTGTTTGTGTAGCAAATGAGAAAGACAGGTAAAGATAACATCAACTCGAGCATTGTTCACCTGTATATGTACATAAGGCATTCTATCCCACATGTCGAGTAGTGATTCTAGATTTAAGTACTGTGCATTTATGTTAGTAGGGATTTAATTTCGCGGTAACAGGAAAAGGACTTTTCATTGTGGTTTCCGAATTTATGTTCGCTGTAGCCCCATGCACTGACACTGTAGTCTCTTACTACCATGGACATTAACCACCACGAAAGTTTGTCCTTTTACAGTAAGCAACCCTGTGTTTGAGGGAGCTTCAGGAGTTACATTTTAGTAATAAAAGAGCCCAACTCGCTTACTTAGCAGAACAGAGTTGACCTGGTATGCTTGGACAAAATAGTCAAAATAGCCTTAGGCATAGCTGCATTGTCTCCTACCTACTTGAAAAAGGCGTTTTTCTTCACCTCAATTGAGAGCGACAAAAGAACATACAAAAGTTTATTTAAAGAAGAAGAAGTCTTCTACCCAGTAGGTAAAGAATGCAGCCCCAGAGGAAACCCCCATGTAATGTTTATAAACTCTAAGCTGCTGTAACTACTACAAACACACTTGGCAGGCTGTGCAGTCGCCTGGACAGGGCCTGTTTTCCTTGCTGTAACTCTTGTGTTTTCCTTAAACCAAGGACCCTTCAAGTTTGACAGTCGTCCCTGCCCAAACATGCTGAGACAGCGTGGACATGTTGACTCAAGAAGGATAGTTTTGAGTTTAAGGTGTTGACTTAAAATTAGGAAGGACATTTTTTGGGTTTAACACGTTGACATATTGGAATGCAGTCTTTGTGCTTAAGGTATTCCGTTATGGAGGTTGAAGGGACTAAGTGACTTTTCTAACTTGCAAGGGAGTTTCCAGTTTAAGATGTTACTTTAGGCAGCCAGTTTTGATTGAGAGAGATATTCTCTCAAGACATTCCATGTAGTTTTGAGTTTAAGAAGATGTTGACTAAAGGAAATTGAGTAAGGTTTTAGTTTAAGGAAGACGTATGTTACTTACAAGGAAGACAATTTGAAGTTTAAGGTGTTGTCTTAAGGAATGCAGTTTTCAATTCATGATGTTGACTTAAGAAAAATAGTTTGAGTTTATTGAAGAAGCTTTCTATTGACAAAGGAAGACAGTTTTGAATTAACGATGTTGCTGTCAGACAGTTTTCTGTTTAAGTTGTTTACTCAAGACACTCATTTTTTTAGTTTAAAGATTCCTCTGAGGGTTGGGTGGTGAAGTCCTGCTGTTTTCTAAGAGCAGTAGATAAACACTTGTCATGCTAAATTTAAAAAGTCAATATTCGAACCCTGTGGGATGCTCTTAAACCATTTCAGCTTGTCAGTGACTCTTCATAAAATTTCACGCTATTTGAGAGACATTAGTCTTAGGATACCATGCCATTGATTGGTTAAGTTAAAATCCTTCCTGCACCAAATGGTACATCTTCGTTTCAATAGCCCTTGGGTCACACAATTTTGTGCAATCACTATACAGCAGGGGGCTAGTGGTGTGTGTTCAACTATCATATAGATGTGTGTTCAATTACCATATAGATAGACAAAAGATATGTACCATTTCTAATCTTTGGTATGACTTGGTTGGGGATCAGACTCACGACCTACAAAATGCAAGGCAAGCAGGATTCAGCAAAGATTTGTACCAAATACTATGGTTGGCAAAGTCTATGAAGCCCCAAAAGAAGGTCACATGTTAAGACTAAACCCTGAGTCCCTGACAGTGTCTCTGACTGTAAACATGCTCAGGTCGAAGGAAGAACAGTGGGACTGAAGGTCAGGTTGTTGAAATCTCTGACAACCCTGCTTATAGTAACATGTGATAGAAACACTCAAGTGTAATGAGTCTAACTAAGATTGTATCAAATGTGCTGGTTCCTTTTTTTAAACTTTCAGGTAACTTTTCCTGTTAATTTATGACTTTGATCAGCAATATCATTGCTTTAATCTGAGAACTTAGAAACCGTATTGGCACAGCCAAAAGGTCTCAACGTTGAATAAACTCTCACAGACATTTCCTGATTTATAAACATCCTCAGGTTGGAGAACTTAGATAAATACACTTGAAAACATTGAGTCTGTATAAAGGACATGTTGTTGAAACATGTGTAGGTTGAAGGAAATATGTGTCGAACTCTTTGAGTTATACACAGAGGTACATTCAAGTATTTCCTTTTAATAGTTCATTTAGACTTTTACCCTAAGGCTTATACAGTACAATAATACTCTGCTTTCCTGTTGATGTACCAATTCTGCATTATTTTTCTTTATTTTCAATATACAGTATATGAAAAATCCAATAGTGGCACAGCCCAAAAGTCTCAACGTCGACAAAGTCAATCTCACATTTCTTGATTCATAAACATCCTCAGGTTGAAGAACACGCTCCAAAAGATTGAGTCCATCTTGTTGAAAATCCCTGACAACTCTGGCTGTAAACACACAAGTTGAAGGACTTGTACTAGAAACACTTCAACACACCGTATATAATGTTACTGACATTTAGTCACTCAATCCATGCATCTAGATGTATTTTTAGCATCAAATCATCTTAAAGCACAGGTTGAAGGACTTGTGTAAGGAAAGGTGGTATCTCACTGCACTTGGGGCACCGGTGTGGCACTGCGGGGTTCCTTCACTGCGGCACTGTTGTGTTATTTTCGCGGATGTTTTATATAATTTAGATATTGCATAGTACGTAAAATTACGGCTAAGAAGACAACTAAACACACAAAACGTAAGAAAATTTCTTGTTTATCTCTGAAATTTGTTGAGTATCTTTCGAACCCCAAAGTCCCTTTGAGATAATACCTAAACACTCCTACACTATGAGTCACTTGTCCTGGCCCTAAAATAGGTTCAACTCTTATCTGAAGTGCAGCTTATGTTTTGGAGGAAAAGCAGCCCAGGTTGTCAAACCGACCTTTCTGGTTGCCAAACAATGGCAGGCAGCCATGATGACCTTGCCAGATATGACCTTAGTGCGGGCAAACATCATGGCTGCTGCTTCTAAACTTACAAATCATCGTACATAAGATTCACACATGCTGTACATGTATGGCCAATATAAAAACGATAGTTTTGCTTGAATTTTTTAGAATATTTGAAAATGGAACAATTTATTCACAGCCACAATTATTATTTATAACAAACATAAATAGTTACATAATATAGATATTATACCACTGTGGTTATGGGCCATGAGTGAGTGAGTGATAGATATAGCAGGTTTGGTATTGGGTATGATAAAATGCGTTCAAGTCTAGCTTTACTTGTTGAAAAGTTGAAATTATAAACAATTACATTATTTTGCCCCAATAGACGGTTCTCCTAAATGTTTATTTTCTTCCTAACTTGTTCCTATGATTCTTAAAGATGGAATTGAATATTTTTGGTTAATTGCTTGTGTTTCTCGCAGATAACACGTCTTGCTGGCCAAGACACGTCAGACAAGGTCATCCCCACGGTGATCGTCGGGGTCGGGGAGCCCATGGATGATGACATCGTGTTTGAAAATGAAGAGGCGTCCAGTTTGCCACAGCAGCCGACAACTCTAGCCACAACAACAAGTGAGTCACTCACAACAATGATAACTTAACAACCCCTAGTACTGACCAGAATAGGGAATGCTGTAAATGCAGAAATGTTCACAGTTTTCGCAGTGGCCACTTCCCCACAAACTACCGCTATGTGTACATATTGTACATGATGTATATATATATATACGATGCACATTTGTAAATTTGTAACCATTTTGCTATGTCAATGATAGTGCTTTTATATTGACAATGTTTACTACAATGATTTTATATGTAACATGTATTGTTCTTTCCCAGGGCTAGCCCTTGGCAATAGCCTATGGCTAGTTGGGCAGCCCTGGCTGTCTGTAAACAGCCGAATGAATAAATAAATAAATAACTACCGCTAACATTTTTCCATTACAGTATGAGACTGCAGTCTATGGAACTACCCGAACTTAAAGCCACTGTCTACGAACATTCCATTTTCCCGCTACCGCCAAAGTAAATCCCCGCGAAGTTGTTGCATTTACAATAATAGTTAAATTTGGAATCTACAATAATTCCAGAAGTTAAACTTTGTCACAGCACAGGCTGAGATGATATACATTTATTAGAGAAAACACACAAAATGATGAAGCTCATACAAATTTGAATTGATGCACATTCAGCATTGGTGGCTTGTATTGTTTTGTGCCAATTGTGGGCTGAACTTTGTTGTCTAACATATTCTGCAGGAAATGTGGAGAGAGCGACGCCCCCTCCAGCCCCTCTCACTCCAGTTATCACCTGCCAGGAGCTATATTGTTACGGCGGAGGGACATGTGTGTTCAACGCCCGGGAAGGTGCGATGTGTCACTGTCCTCTGGGCAGGCAAGGATACCAGTGTCAAGAGGGTAGGTGATACCACTGAGCATTTTTCAAGGAGCAAAGGTTACAGTACATGCAGAAATGTTTGCGGTTGTTTTATGTTCAAGGTTTTTGCATTGCCAATTCCCTGCAAAGTTAAAACCACTGCAAACATTTTTCCATGGCAGTAAGAGACTACAGTGCATGGTGCTACCAAGAGCTTAAAACCACCTCGCTCGAACAGTCCTTTTTCCCGCTACCGCGAAATTGAATCCCTGATAAATGCATTAATTTCACAGTATTCTTTTATAACCTTGAACCTTGAGCCTATTAAGTGTAGTCATGCACCTTATGTAGGCCATTTGACTGACTTGAACAAAGGCATTATACACAAAATGTATTGAGAAATTTATCATAATAATGATGCATTCTTGGTTGAGATCAAATCTCTGAACATGAGCATAAGTATCTGTCCTTGGTGCTGAATAACATTCGGTGTTATTCATTGTGCATTTTGTCTCCATTGCATAAAAGTTTATCTTGTTCAGATCTGTTTGTTAAAAGTAGCATTAACTTTGTGAGCAAAACTGCAGATCCAACACTTTTTGGATAATCCACAAACAAAAGTTTCTTTTCTATAGATTGGTATGTTAGCTACGGCCGTGTGGAGCGTTGGTACACCCGATCCCTCGATCTCGGAAACTAAGCAATGCGCAGTCCGGACAGTGCTTGGATGGGGGACCACCCAAGGACGACCGGATTGCTTTATCTTCCGGGAGGGACGTAAAACGGGGGTCCCGTGCTCGAGGTGGCGCCTCGACCACGTTAAACAGCCTCATTACTCAACACATTAGGTACCTACTGGCTGCAAAATACACCTGATATTAGTATTATTATTATCATTGTTAACATTTTCTTCTCTCCCACAGAGGTGGAAGTGCGTTACCCTAGTTTCCAGGGTCAGTCCTTCCTGTCCTTCCCCCAGCTGGTCGCCTCCAACATGAGGTTCCGCATTTCGCTGGAGTTCAAGGCCGAGAGTTTGGACGGGCTGCTGATGTTTAGTGGAAAGTACAGGGATGGCCGAGGGGATTTCTTCTCTATCGCTCTGGTCAATGGACGTGTGCAGTTCAGGTGAGTTAGATGTAGATGCAAGAATTTGGATATACATGTGGTGTACTATTAGATATAAGTAGGATTTTACAAAATTTCATGGCCTAGAGTCTGGTTGGTCTGCTGATGTTCAGCAGAAAGTACCGGGATGGTAGAGGAGACTTCTTTTCCATCGCTCTTGTGAATGGACGAGTGCAGTTCAGGTGGGTTAGATAAAAGAACTTGGAAACTGTGCAATCATGTGGTATTGTATTAGAGGTAAGGACATGTACAGTTAAGAATTTCAGGTGAGTTTGGTTGTATTCTCCTTATTTCTCTCTGCAGTCTCTCCTATGCAGTCTCGTCTGTAAAATTAAAATCAAAGAGCCACCATGCCCAAATTAGCTTACTGAGACAGATGGTGTTCGTAGACCAATAACTTTTCAGACGTTCCCTGATTCTGTTCTCATTTTGAAATTCAGTCTATTGTCATTGCCTGAGCAAACAGTTAAAAATACATGTTGTAAAATGAACCATTGGGTTTTAGCTGTTAGAACTGCTTTTAATTCAAAAACAGAAGGAAAAGTTAGAAATCAGTGAATGATGGATGATTATAAACTACATTGTAGTTCCTGATTATTTCTGTCAAATTAAGAAATATGTTGTCAGCTTGATTGCCGTCTTAATTCTTATTCCACAACCAAGACAATCGATAAGTGAGGCCAAGAATAACATTACCAATGACTTTACATGATCCAAGGGATTTGTAAGTGTGACAGGATCAAGCTTATTATGGTGTAAAATTGTACCTCAGGGGAGGCCATTAGATGTAATGGCTCACTTGGGATGTTGTAATTGCATGACTTGTAAATCCTTTATTTGTTTCAGTCTCATCGTAAATTGTCAGTCTGTAAAGAGTGAATACTTTTCATTAGTTTTAATGCATTCTAGTGGAAACTTAAAGGGCAATCACTTTCATTGTTTGTGTCATGACTTACACCACGAGTGGCTAGTAGACAGCTAAACAAATTTCTTAGATATTAAAGAAAACTTTTTAAAAAAGATTTTGTGTTTACTAATATTTCTTGTCTTTTGAAATCATACTTAAAACCTTACATCACATTGCGATTATGAAATCAAATGTTAGTTGCTGTACAGTCACTCAGCATTCTCCATCTGATGGAAAAGAAGCCTTATGAAAGTACTAGAGGTATCAGGAGGCTCTTACAAAGAGAAGTCTTGACTCAGCAGTATCTTGCAAGGTTAATCAAGAGTTCCTTCAGGATCTGACCTTCGTTAATGCTCCATTTGGCAAGGTCAAAAGAAGCGCTTACTGTTTGAAAAGCTCCAGGAGAGAAAGAAGATAGATGGGGGCTGAATGTTAATTGAAGGAAGACATGTCCTGAATACTTAAGTTACATCTTAATGGCAGTGTATAGCAAGGTTTGGCCACTACAACAACATTTCTTGTTCATTAGCTAATCTTGATTTAAATACAACATGTAAGAGAAGACATTTGATTAAAAAATTGTCTATTATCGATGAAAGTTTTCTGTCACACTGTGGTAACTTCGTGAAAATAACAAACTAGCCAAAGACACAACAACAAAATTGCTTCTTTTTTTTTTAGTTCTTTATCAAAGTACAAATGAGAGAAAGCTTAGAATGAAATAAAAAACATAATAATAACTTTGTGCATAGTCAAAGGCGGTGAAAGGAAAGTCTTGGGTTCCGCCTCCCAATGCCTTGCCCTAGACCCACTGTGACCGTATGGCTATGGGATGTTCATATACATGACAACCTAAACGGTAAACCACAGATAGGTCCGATAAGGCACCCTGATTAGAACTACATGCACATGTAAATCCCCTAAATCTTCTATCAATTCCAGTTATCTGCCAGGACTTAAAATAATTCAAAGAGGATTTAAACTGAGCCATAGGAGTTATCTGCTTGGATTCAGATTGATCTGGTAACTTTCAGTCCTCTGAGATATGGAAAATCTATATGAGTATGACTTGCTACATTTTGTATACTTCCTGTATCAGTTACCTGACGATGAAGATTTAAAGAAATCCATATCAGACTGTCTCAGTTATCAAGAGGATTTAAACTGAATAAGATGTATACTGTCTGACTCAGAAAACCTTCCAACCCAAAAATTATGGAAAATCTTTATGGGTATGACCTGCTACTTCCTGTATCAGTTATCTGACGGTAAAGATGTCAAGAAGTCTATATCAGATTGTCAGTTATCGAAAGGATTTAGACTGAATAAGATATACTATGTCTGACTCAGAAAGCCCTCCAACCTGAAAATTATGGAAAATCTATATGAGTTTGACCTGCTATTTCCTGTATCAGATATCTGACAGTGAAGATTTCAAAAAATCTATATCAGATTGTCAGTTAGCAAGAGGATTTAGACTGATGAATGTGAGTGTGAGTGAATGTCTGACTCAGTAAAACTTTCAACTTGAAAATTATAGATTCTGGAAATCAATGGCCTACTATGTCCCAGTTAATGTTATTTGACGGTGAAGATTTAAAAAAATTCATAATATCATCAGATTGTCAGTTAGCAAGAGGAATAAGACTGAATATACTGTAATTCACTTTATCTTCACGGTACCAAACTTTCACGGTCTGAGAAAATTGAACTTGTTCTCGGAACTAAATGTTCACTGTCGAGGCAAGTGCGCATGAAAAAAGTCTGTGAATTATTTTTTATCGGTAATGATAAGTTCACGTTACAGTCGTCACCATGAAAACCGTGAACATAACAGTACATTGAAAAAATCAGGAATTACAGTATGTCTAACCAAGGAGGTTTAAAAAATGTGTTTTGTTTTATTTTTAACCTTCTTGGTCTAACTCAGAAAACTTTTCCACTTGAAAATTATAGAACATCTATGACCTATTACTTCCTGTATCAGTTAACTCACAGTGAAGATTTCAAGAAATCTATATCAGATTGTCAGTTAGCAAGAGGATTTAGACTGATGTATGTATGACTCAGATAACCCTCCGTTACCTAAAGTTTATAGAAAATGTATGACTTGCTACTTTGACTTTGACTTTAACTTGATCTAGATCCACAATCAGCCTGGCATTTCTGTTGGCTATTCCTCCTATGGTCCTATCCATGAAGTACATTTGTACATCAATGGAAAATCACATGACAGACAGGGAAACTACATAACATCACACTAGACTAACTAATCCACATCAGTCATCTTGTAGGATTTGTACAGATTTATATCTGATAACCTTTCGACCTTAGCTTATACGATCTAGAAAATTTATGACTTGCATGCCCAGTCTCAGTTATCTGGGAAGATTTAAACCAATCCATGTCAGAATGTCAGATATCTAAGAGGATATGGACTTAATATCTGTATTACATGTAGATAGGTATTTCAATTATGCTGCTGAATTCATCAGTGTTTAGAGTTTATCTTTAAGGTATATAGAAAGACCGACGAATGCCTAATTACTACCTAAAGTCAGTGGCTAATGCTATGACCCAGTCTCAGTTATCTGTAAAGTTTAAGGTAAAATTTAAACTGATCCAAATTCAGAATTTCACGAGTTATTTGGGATGATTTGGACGTATGTCATCTGATAACCTTCAAATCCGTGGCGTATGGAAAGTCTTCATGATGACTTGCAATGATCCTGTCTCGATTGTCTATTAAGATTTAAATCCATATCAGAACGTCAGTTACATGTATCCTGTTAGTGTGACAGTATATATAATATATCAGATTAACTTCCAACCTTTCAAGTATAAAAAGTATCTGACTTTCGAGACCTAGTCTAAGTCTATCTGGGAAGATTTATACTACTCCATATCAGGACATCAGTTTATCCTTTAGGATTTAAACTGATTATGTATCAGATGCCCTTCCAACCAGTGACATATAGAAAATCTCTGAATTTCCTGACCTAGTCTCAGTTTATCTGGGAAGATTTATACTACTCCATATCAGGACATCAGTTTATCCTCTGGGATTTACACTGATTATGTATCAGACGCCCTTCTTACCAGTGACATATAGAAAATCTATGACTCGTCGCAGATAGAAGGCGTCGTGTGTCAGGGGAGGGGTGAAATATTTATCCTGATAGGTCTCAGGATGCCAGGAGGGACTGCTGATTGTTCTGGCTGATGTAAAAGCCATTAAAATTTATTGGTTTCAGTTTGTTGGGTGATTTAGAGAGTGCTGTGGGGAGGATAGAGATAGATTAAGAGGTACTGTGGGATAGAGATGTGGCTGCATGACCTGTGTGGGCAAAGTTGACATCTAATGTACTGCAAATTCATTTACTTTCACAGTGTTTATTTTGCTGTAGAAGAAATAAGCCAGGAGCTGGTTTCTGCAGTGTTTTAGATTTGCAGTTGAAACGATTCGGTAGTCTTTCAACGTAGACCTATTCCCATGATTTAATGTCTTGAAGACGTATTGGTGAGGTAGCCTTGAAAATTATGAAAATGAAACGACCACACACCATGGACATTTTATGATTTTTAGTAGTATGTAACGATGAACAAGAAACACAAAATTGGTGTGATTGATCGACTATTGATTGATTGATGGACAAGTGACAAAAGATAATCAAAGGAAAGTAAAGAGCTAAAACTAATTGTTTCAACACACACACATAAAAAAAAGGGTTTCAGCTCTGTATTATGTTTGCCCAGTCCTGACCTATATATGTACAGAAACTTGGCAAGGGCCATTTCCTGAGGAAGGGGTGTTCATGTCAAGGGAAGTCAGACTAGACCAAACATGCTCCATTGCTTTTGCTAGTCTCCTTGCATTAAGGAACATCATTAACATCAGGCAACCATATTACTAGGTAGAGTTGGTTATAGTTGGTTGTTTGGTTATTTGGTTGGTTGGTAGGTAGGTTGCTTGCTTGCTTGGTTACAGTTTTAACGAACGCTTGCAGATAGATGTGCAAAAGTTAGGTGTGACGGATCCTTTGGTATAATATAACCAGCTGCTGCCGTGCCGCGTGCCTGCGAAGCTGGTGTGTTACGCGAAAGGGCGGTTATACGGGATATATTGATACAGATACAGAAGTGAAGAAGTTTTGAGCAGGTCGCTAAATCTATTTTTGGGTACTGGCCCTTGCCATTTGATGAAGCTGCCATCAGAAAGCCAATATCATGTGGCCTGTGGTATACTGGCAAAGTGCCTTTTCCTCTAAGTCTAACAGTATGAAGACAAGTATGCCAGTGTCAGGATGGGAGCATGGTGTCTACTGGAGCAGTAGATTGAACTAATAACTCACTTCCTAACATTTAAACGGTTTACATTTATAAGGAACCTTCCTCAAGGCTACCTGCTGACTTTAAAGAAGCAAGAAAGCTTCTGAAAAAAGTTGGCCGGTGCATATTTTGGAAAAAGCCTGGATGTTAAACAAAATCACATGTGAAAAGAGTTTTTAAACATCAAATTACTGAATTGGTCTGTCTTCTATTAAAAAAACATTACATGACATTTGTCTAACAAAGACAAAAAAATGCTATCTGCACCCAGCACCTTAGACCGCTCGGCCATGCTGACTCGATTATGTCACAGATGTATAGAAGGGCTATTAGAAGGGTTTGGTTAAATTGACCGGTCCATGCATCCATCCATGCATTCAAATGAACGGTTGAACGAAACATTTCTGTCGATTCAAAGACTTAGTACATATCTGAATAAAAACCTGATGGGATTTAACTTAAAGTCTAATTCTCATTCTGAGGAGAAAGTTAGTTCAGCTTTTCTTCAGCCCTCTTTTATCTTGCTCAAACATTCACAGAGCAACAACAAAGGAATTGAATTAATTTGGCCCATGGAATGAAGAGAAGTGGCAGGATGGGAGGATGATGCCTACTGAAGCAGCAAAATTGAACTGATAACTCACTATCTCACAGAGGGTTGGTTTACACTTATCAGAACTTTCCCTAGGCCACACCAATTTAATTTCTTGGTTCACGGATTCGCTCGCTCCTATTTTTTGGAAAATAAAATAAAAATAGAAATTACCACTCAGCAAATTTTCACCATTAATGAAACCATTCACCAACTTTCTGGTGTAGCAAATTGGCCTTTATATTATAAGCTCCTTAAAGTGTGGGTACAGGTGCTGTTACTGTATAATAATAGTGTTTTTGTACTTTTTTCAAGCTGAAAACTTTTTTTCTTTATGTTTTGGATTAGCCCTTACCTTTACCCCAACGATTTTACAATTTTTATTTTTATTTTGCCCTCTCGCTCCATATTTTTTAGGAAAAAATCCGTGAACCAAGAAATCAAATTGGTGTGGCCTAAGGACCCATATTTAAGTTCTTGAAAATAAAAAAAAGATAGTCGCAAACCAGGAAGACATCGGAATAAAAACTGAGGGGAAAGTTTAATTCTCACTTTGAGGAGAAAGTCAGATTCTGAGTTTTCTCCCTTCTCTTAATTAGCCAGCATTTTTCTTAGTAGATATTTGCTTAGAATTTGATAAGAGAACCCAGGAATTGAACTGGCCTGGCCTCATGGCATGAAGACAGGTGTGTCAGAGGGAAGATAGGAGGATGGTGTTCACTGGAGCAGCAGATTGGGCTGATAACTCACTTCCTCAGCAAGTTCTTACATCTTCATCAGGAGGTAACCCTAAGGCCATATGTACACCAATTTAGATTCTTGGATTTATAAAAATTAGCTGGAATATAAGGCAGTGTCAAAGGGAAAAGTCAAAGTATAGAATGGTTCATAACTATACTGTTTCTAGTTCTGAAAATAAATACAGATAGGGGGACCTCCACAACAATTTTCGCTTAAGTCAGAAGAGTCTAAGTCTTAATATATATTTTCCTATGAATCATAAGAAATAAGAAAAAGGCTGCCTATACCTTGCGGAAAAGAGTATGCAGAACCTTAATATAGTCAGCACTCAGATTTTGTACTTAGGGTATCCAAGAACAACTGACATGTGTTAATTTTTCCTAACAGTTGGGAGATATATAGGTCAAAAACAGGATGGGAGGATGATGTTTACTGGAGAGGTAGATTGAGCTGATAACTCACTTCCTCAGCCTGAGGTTTGGCATAGTTCTGCATTATTAGGAAAGTATCCCTAAGGCTTAGAGTCAAGTTTTCCTTCCAGCGCTTTGTTTTCTTCTTGTACAAGAACCACTAAAATGATTCGTGCATGTATGGCCTAACACTTTGGGAGATAAATAGGCCAAAGACAGGATGGGAGGGTGATGTTTACTGGAGAGGTAGATTGGGCTGATAACTCACTTCCTCAGCCTGAGGTTTGGCATAGGAAGTAGCATGGAGGTGTGACTGGCTCTGATAATGGGAAAGCAAGCAAATGATGCCATTATCTGTAAGCAGATGGGTGACATTCTGTACCCTCCAAGCAGAGGTTGGTGGGGAAAAATCGTGACCTTTTCCTTTCATCAGTGTTTTTTTTTTTTTTATCCACCACCAATGCCGATTGAAAAAAAAAACGGATGAAAGGAAAATGTCACAATTTTTCCCACCAATCTCTGCTTGGAGAGTAGACTTTTTGTATGTCTAGGCAGACAGACAAAAAACTGCACCACAAATACTGTTCATACGGTCTCATCCATGCATTACTCAGAGAGGGTACTGAGTAAAAGAGTACCGACCCAAAAGTAAACGATTGCATGAACATGTTAGAAATTCCCTTGTAGCCTTAGTTATTTTAAACATTAGATTGGTAAAAGTTTGTTTGTAACTGAAGAAATCAGCAGGTAAAGTTTGGCAGCTGCACACTAGGTAGGAGGAACAGTCCTGGTTTTTTTGTGATATTATGTGTCTTTGACGTACTGTAAACCTCATTTGTCAAGTTAGTTTCTTATCTGATGCTAAAGCGCCCTCCTTCTGTTTGTATGCAAACTGCATTTTTAACTGGCACAGAACCAGCAAAACATTACCACCAGCATTACATACAGTCCAACTCACAGTTTACAGGAACTTGTGGCGCAGTTCTGAGCAAAATATGTACTCAAGCTCCCTCATTCTGTTGGTTCACAAACTGCAGGTTTAACTGTGGCACAGGACCGGCAAACATCACAACCAACAGCACAGTCCAGTTGGGCAAGTGGCACAAACTCACAGTCTAAAAATCTGAAGAAAAACTGTACTTAAGCTCTCTCTTCCTGTTTGTTCACCAACTGCAGGTTCAACTGCGGCACAGGACCGGCAAACATTACAACCAACAGCACAGTACAGCTCGGCAAGTGGCACAAACTCACAGTCTACAGAAACAGATGGAATGGCTGGGTCAGTTTGGACAACAAAGACACTGTGCACGGAAGAGCTAAGGTGAGCTATGTACTGAACCGTATGATCAGAAAGTCTATATCAGTCTATGAAAGTCTACATTTGATGTTCTAATATGCTTTTGCCCGTACATATTGTTGTATTTCCTGTCCCTGGTGCTGAACAACATCCATACACAGGTAAACATACCTGTCCCTGGCACTGAATTCTGTCAAATGCAAACATACCTGTCCTTGGTGCTGAACACCGTCCACACACACACACACACACACACACAGGTAAACACACCTGTCCCTGGTGCTCAACACCATCCACACACAGGTAAACACACCTGTCCTTGGTGCTCTACACCATCCACACACCTGTCCTTGGTGCTGAACACCTTCCACACACGGGCAAACACACCTGTCCCTGGTTCTGAACATTATTCACATACAGATTAACATAGTTTAAATGTTCCTGGTGTTGAATGCCATCCACACGCAGGTAATAGCCAAAATAACATTAAAAGTTTCCAAATTTTGACTGATTTTTATCTGCACCCCCAGGGCCTGTATCATGGTATCACCTTCCGGCTTCCCTTATACCTGGGTGGAGTGCCAGATCTTGGACTAGTACAAGAGCACACAGGGGTGGCAGAGGGCTTCAAGGGTTGTGTGCAGAAGCTTATTGTGAACAAGGAGAGATACAACATGCGGCCTCAGCCTTATGGAAAGGCAGTGTCTGGGATCAACGTTGGTATGATCATCTTTTTTTATTGGAGGAAACACTTGCTTAATTTTTTCTGGAGTGGATTTTTCCATCCCGACCTCTTGCTAAACTTTTCCTTTTAAAGATGCCCAAAATACGAGTAAATTAATAAAAAAAAGGATGAGACCTTATTTCTTTGCTTCTGATTATTTATCAATTTGCTCATTTACTAATATGCTTTTCCACAACAGTGTATGGTATGGGAAAACAGATGGTCCTTGTCAAAGTCACCCTTTCAAGGTCACCATACCGATACAGTCATACAAAAGCTATTCTTTTTCTAATGTGTATAAAATGTTGTGTGCATAGTTTGTGTGCTTATTTTTGTATTACTATTTTCTTTGGGTTGCATACCTGAAATAAAGAATTCATTCATTTGTATCCAATACATATTGTTGTATAGGGGAGTGCAGCGAGGGAGTTTGTAACTACGTTTACTGCCGGAACGGAGGCAAGTGTGTGGCTGGGTCAGCTGACTCCCACCTCTGCCTTTGCCCCCTGGGATTTACAGGGACCAGCTGTGAACAGGGTAAGTTTGTGTCACAGTCAGCTTCTTGATGACTGCCTGTGAACAGGGTAAGTCTTGGTGATAGTTAGGTTTTGTATAAGGCTACACCAACTTTATTTTATTTTATTTAATTGTTCTCTAAATATAGGATACACTTCTGATTAGCACTGCAGCATCTGTTTTTGATTTTTTTGCTTTGACTTGCCAGATAGTGGAGTTTCACTAGGTTGATTTTGATATGCTAACGTCCATTTGAGATCCCAAATCTTCTGACAGAGATAAAATAAAACAAGAAAATCAACAATCTTAAGTTATATTTCAGTTGATCAATAGGGATTCCATTTGTGAAAACATTTAAAGAAGCAAAATTTATCTTTTGTTGTAATCAAGTATGAATTAAGGATTAATGACCCACCCCGAGGTGAATATGGTGTCATAACGCCTTGCTATAACTACCTCATTAAACCATATGTTTTATGTGTGGGACTCCTGTATGTGGGACCGCGTGGCACGATCGGGAGCGCGTTGGTCTCAGGCCCGAGAGGTCCCGGGTTCAAATCCGCTTGCCGTGTCACCGATCTTGTGCCCTTGGGAAAGGCACTTTACACGACTTTCCTCACCTAACTCAGGTGTAAATGAGTACATAGCTTCGGCTAGTGGCAGTGACAGGCCTTTGTTGTGGTGACAGGCCATAGGGGCATGTTCGGGCATGACGCACCCGCCATGACACACGAGTCAGGGGTAGGAGGAACCCCTTACATCCTTGGTCGGAAGTCCTCCTAGGAGACGGAAACTCCAAATAACAAACCTGCATCTGCTGGGGCCGTCTTACACGTTGCAAACAATTGCCCCTGTAGGACTTAGTGCGCCAGTGGACGAGAGGGTGGTGGAGAAGGAAGTGCACACCCCTCCTTCACCTTAAAAAGTGCAGGCCAGGCAGACGGGTCGCCTTAAACCCACCCTGTCTGCCTACCATTGTCTTCCGAGACAGACGGATGCCAAAACAAAATAGCAAAGGACCAGGCGTTATGACACCATATACACCGAGGAACAGGCGGGTCATTAACGTTATTATCATATAGCCTACCCAAACTTGCAAACTCCTGTATGACGCAAAGATCCCTTGGTACTATACGTGTGAATTCCTTTGTCGAATTTCTGAAAATTCACGTTTGTTCTCTGGTACATACATTTGTTAGGAGATCACAGATTGCATTTTGAAACCAAAATTTCCCAGAAAATATTCGAAACATTGCAGTCTTGGTATATGCTAAACCTTTTCAAACTCTTTTTTCTTCCAGACCTGGACCTCAGCATCCCCTTCTTCAACTCCTCCCGCTCTGCCTACTCGGCCTACCCGTCTCTCACCACCAAGTTCCTGTCCTTCATCGAGATCGAGGTGGTCTTCAGGCCGGCCGCGAGGAACGGAGTTCTTCTGTACACAGCCCTGCGGACAGATGGCACCGGGGATTTCCTGTCTCTGGTGCTGGACCATGGGTTCCTAGAGTTCAGGTTTGACTGTGGGACCGGACCAGCTATTATCAGGTGGGTTTAAGGTTTAAAAGTTTATTTTCTTGAAGAAAATGGGTAGAAAAAAAGGTAAAAATGTAGCAACAGTGAGAACAGAGGCCCGGGGATTTCCTGTCACTGGTGCTGGATCATGGGTTCCTGGAGTTCAGGTTTGACTGTGGGACTGGACCGGCTATTATAAGGTGGGTAAAAGATGAAAGGTTATTCCCAGGTTTCCTGACATTCTATATTATGGTGAAAGTAGAAATCCAATTTGGAGTTCTGGAGATTTCCTCTCGCTTTTTCTGGACCCTGGCTTCCTGGAGTTCAGATTTGAATGTGGAACTGGCCCAGGTGGGTAAAAGATGAGAGGTTATTCCCCTGGTTTCCTGACATTCTAGATTAATGTGAAAGCAGAAATCTAGGAAACGTTCTGGGGATTTCCTCTAGCTGGTGCTGGATCATGGTTTCCTAGAGTTCAGGTTTGACTGTGGGACTGGACCGGCTATTATAAGGTGAGTTTATTTCGTTGGTTTGCAGATATCGTATTAAGTAAAATCTAGTTACAAGTGTAAACAGAAGTGTTCAGAACCGGGGATTTTCCTGTCTCTGGTGCTGGATCATGGGTTTCTGGAGTTCAGGTTTGACTGTGGGACTGGACCAGCTATTATCAGGTGGGTTTAAGGTTTGAAAGTTTATGTCCTTCGTTTTCGGATATTCTAAAGTGAAGAAAATGGGTAGAAAAAAGGTAAAAATGTAGGAATAGTGCAGATAGATGGAACAGGGGTTTCCTGTCACTGGTGCTGGATCATGGGTTTCTGGAGTTCAGGTTTGACTGTGGAACCGGACCAGCTATTATCAGGTGGGTTTAAGGTTTGAAAGTTTATGTCCTTCGTTTTCGGATATTCTAAAGTGAAGAAAATGGGTAGAAAAAAGGTAAAAATGTAGGAATAGTGCAGATAGATGGAACAGGGGTTTCCTGTCACTGGTGCTGGATCATGGTTTCCAGGAGTTCAGGTTTGACTGTGGGACTGGACCGGCTATTATAAGGTGGGTTTAAGGTTTAAAAGTTTATGTCCTTCGTTTTCGGATATTCTAAAGTGAAGAAAATGGGTAGAAAAAAGGTAAGAATGTAGCAAAAGTGAGAACCGAGGCCCGGGGATTTCCTGTTCAGGTTTGACTGTGGGACTGGCCCAGCTATTATAAGGTGGGTTTAAACTAGAGTTCATTTCCTTGGTTTGTAGATAAACTAAAGTAAAAATGTAGTGTAAAAATATAGTGTAAATCAAGTGTAAACAGAAGTGTCCAGAACCAGGGAGATATCCTGTCACTGGTGCTGGACCATGGTTTCCAGGAGTTCAGGTTTGACTGTGGGACTGGCCCAGCTATTATAAGGTGGGTTTAAATTAGAGTTCATTTCCTTGGTTTGCAGATAAACTAAAGTAAAAATGTAGTGTTAATCTAGTGTAAAGATATAGTGTAAATCAAGTGTAAACAGAAGTGTCCAGAACCAGCGAGATTTCCTGTCTCTGGTGCTGGACCATGGCTTGCTGGAGTTCAGGTTTGACTGTGGGACCGGACCGGCTATTATCAGGTGGGTTTAAGGTTTAAAAGTTTCTTTCCTTGGTTTTCGGATATTCTAAATTGAAGAAAATGGGTAGAAAAAAGATAAAAATGTAGCAACAGAGAGAACAGAGGCCCAGGGATTTTCCTGTCTCTGGTGCCGGACCATGGATTCTTGAGTTCAGGTTTGACTGTGGCCTGTGGGACCGGACCAGCTATTATAAGGTGGGTTTAAGGTTTAAAAGTTTATGTCCTTCGTTTTCGGATATTCTAAAGTGAAGAAAATGTGTAGAAAAAAGGTAAGAATGTAGCAATAGTGAGGACAGAGGCCCGGGGATTTCCTGTCTCTGGTGCTGGATCATGGCTTTCTGGAGTTAAGGTTTAACTGTGGGACTGGACCAGCTATTATCATGTGGGTTACAAATGTTGAATGATAAAGATGTTGAATGATAAAGATGTTGAAGGCTAGCTAGATAGGGAGCAACTGCAAATCAATGTTTTTCAAATTATTTAAAGAGTTCAAAGCGCCAGAATCTTGTTAAAGTTGACACTAGATCTACATAGTGGTGAAAAATATGTATAGAATTTCTTCAATCTTGATGCTTCTTACAAAGTTCTTTTGTAATGGAATAAACTTGCCCAGAAAAAAACTGCAACATTAATCAATTTTTTTAAAAAGCTACTGCCCAACTAACTTACTAATAGTAATGTTGTTCTCTGTGATGGTACTTTTTAAAACATTTTATGTTTTCATACTTGCAGTTAGAGAAATAAAAGAAAGGATTCTGTACTTATTACATAGCTTATTCTAATAATTATTATTGACTCTCTCTATCTCTCCTACAGGAGTGCGGAGCCTGTGACTATGGGTGAGTGGCACAGAGTCGTCCTGTCCAGAACAGCACGGGACGGACTCATGACGGTCGACTACAACCCCCCTGTCTCAGGAACAGCGGAGGGGGGGTTCTCCCAGATCAGCTTCATCACCCCCCTGTACGTTGGGGGGGTGGCTGATTACGAGGAGGTGGCTAAATACTCGGGAGTGTACGAACCATTCCACGGAGATATACAAAAGGTACAGGCTTTGTCTCAGCAACCACTTGAAGGACTAGGAAAAATGGTTGAGGAACAAGTGTGATTGATCCAAACAAGGGGGTTGTAACAAGGGGTGGGTACTGGTACAGAAAAATTGGGTACAGGTACGGTCTAGGTCCAGAGGATCGGGTCCCAGTCCAGACTTGAACCTGGACCTAATTGTTTGTGAAAACTTTTAAATGGGATTTGCTCAAAAGAGTGGACCGACTTGCGACTATCTGATGTCCATTGGCATTTCAAAACCCTGTCTTCATGTTAAGTCTGTAGAAATTTGGTCCCCATGTCTACTAAACATTATCTACTCTACTTTGCACTTGTTATTTTCTTGAACCCATAAGTGCCAAAATATGTAGACCCCTTCTGATATGATGTATAATCTGATCATTTCCTACTTGGTCCAAAATCCATTCCACTGATATATGTCAGGTCCGGTTTTGTCGGACCAGCAAAAATGGTTTTGTGCCTGTACATCTTACCGATACCCCACCCTAGTCTTTACTGTATAGAATTGGATGAGACAGTTTCAATGTGACCTATGACTATGTAGAGATAGTTGGCTGCACAAAGAGATCGGCTTTGACTGTAGATCTCAAAGGGAATTTTCAAATTGTGTTTCCAATTTTGCTGCCAACCTCCCTGTCCTTGGTGCTGATCTAGCGACTGCTGCCTTCATCTCAACAAAGGAAATCACAACTTTTTCTAATTACTTTTTTGGACTCAATCAGACTCAAGATTCATGTTTGGCGTGATGTGCGTGCATTTGTCACATTCACCAGGGCAATACTAGCCGGTTCTACTTCACACTGCTGATGATTTGTTCATGTTCTCTTCCTTCTTTGTTTTTGTTCAAAATCACCTTTCCTGAATCTAGGGCAAAGACACATGAACAAGATGAAAGACAAATCAAATACATAGGACAACCCTTTATCTGGAATTAGGGTATCCAAGGGGTGCAAAGTACGAAGTATGTACATATAAAAATCGGTTAACCACTATTTTCATTCTATTTTGTACACACAGATCATAATAAACGACAGCCCCATGGACCTGATCTCCAGTGCGATTGTTGGCGTGAACGTGGCAAACGCTGACCACCCGTGCGTGGGGGACCCGTGTGTGAACGGGGGGCTGTGCGTGCCCGATCACGACTTCTACAGCTGTAACTGTCCACTCGGCTATCACGGCATGGACTGTGAGAAAGGTAAGCAGACTGGACTGAGGACTAACACTGATATAAAACAAACATTTACTAACATCATCACTTGAAAGTTCATCTGTGTTCAAAACTTGGTAACAGTCATTCTGGACCAAGTTGAACTGTAATTTTCAACGCCATAGATATCCTGCAACTTATGATCCACTGCTTACTGAGTCACGTGTTCTATCTGCATAACGTGGCGTCACGGCAGCAGTGGATTGCTTATTCCTTGATAAAGACTGGAGCTTATCAGTCAAAAATTTGGGTAAGTCCAATTTTTTGTGTAGGAAATTACAGTTCAACTTGTTCCAGAATTACTGTGCCCAACATCATTCTGAAAAATCAAATATTTTGGAGAAGGCAAGAAACTGGCTCACCAGGTTTTCGACTCAATAAGGCTGGAAATTTTGTGAGTCTACTGCTTGCAATTTGTTGAGCCTAACTTTCTTATAAATTCTAACATTGTCATGAGCATAGATTTTGCATGCTGATTTTTATGAAAAGATGACAAAGAATACCTGATAGACATGATATTCTAAACTTTCCAATTTCCATTATTGTAAGGGATAAAGGTGTATTGTAGTAGTTGTAGTTTTTGTGTATTATTTTGTCCATGACATCTGACTAACATTGTTGTCTCCAGTGTTGACATGACCTTACCGTACACACCAATTGTGTGGGAGGGAGATCCAGGTGCTAATAAGGGCTACACCAAGTCAATTCTTTGGTTCTCGGATTTTGAAAGAAATGGAAAATATTAAACATGAAAGCAGGGAGCGAAGGACAAATTCTTGTCTTCAAGTTTGTAGACTTAAGGACAAATTCTTCAAGTATGTACATTCGAAGGTAGCACTAGAAATTGACATGAGTTACAAGGTTTACCCAGAACTATGTTTCTTTCTGTTTTGTCAATTTTTTGTAGAAAATACTGAGCACCAAAGATAGGAGGAATCTAGATTCCAGGGGCATACAGCACATCCCCCCCCCCAAAAAAATTGGGGGTTTTGGAACCAGTATGTAAATTTTAAGTTCAAGGGAATTAAATTTCTATTTTTTGTCTATTGGCTTCATTTTTAGTGGGAAACACCTGAGAACCAAGGAAATGAGTTGCTGTGGCTTAAAACACTAGTTCACCTTTATCCGTGGGGTAACCTATATCCGTTGCTTTTAAAATCGGGGTATTTAGGGATATCAAGACAATGGATGGCGGTTTCAAGTAGCAACATTTTTAAAATATTACAATTTGAAGCCATTGTCCGTTGACAGAATTATATCCATACATTCCCTGCTTTTAAAAACAACAGATATAGGTTACCCCACAGATAAAGGTGACCTCGTGCTAACCCCCGCGCCTGGGTGTGCCTCCCTCCCCAACAGCTAAGGTTGCAGTAGTGGTTACACAGTTCGACGACCTCTTGACCTACGACCTGGAAAACCCCTTAGCGGCCCCCGCACCAGGTACCGCAGCCACAGGACTTTCGCTACGATCGGCCGTCAAATCCTCGTGATCCTGCTAATTAATCGTTAGAACTTAGAACTACTAATGAAATCAAGGGACGTGGCAATCACATGGGCAAGTGCAACACCTGTGAAAACGGAAATATCCCATCTTTCAGAAACTATAGTACAGATATAAAGACTTAATTCAGACCTTTCAGCCTAAAATCTTTCTTATCCTGGGCTTTAGAAAAAAAAGTAAGGCATGCAATGTTATTTTCTAAACAAACAGAGCACTGAAAAATACAAAACAATCCTTGAATTGAAATGCAGGATTTAATCTTTTAACGTTTTTTGAAATTATCTTTGCAACAAAATTTGCAAAATGTACAATTGCAAAACTTCACATGTCATCGAAGTAGCATGCTTATATCTACACATGTAAATCAAATCAAGGTATCTTCATTTCAGTTTTGACTTTGTAAGTTCACAGACGCTGAGATATTTGTCTTTAAAAGTCAATGATCATCAAAATCTTCAGCCTCTTTTAAATATATGTAAAAGTACCCATTACCTTTACTTACGAAAGCAGTACAGGTTTTACTGGTGTCACACCTGCCCATCCACACTATACAGGATCCCAGTATAAAGCATGCCAATGATAATGACCAGATAATGCCTGTTCAGTCCTGGTTATTTCCTCTGCAAGAGTTGTGTGCTGTGGGGTGGTGTGTGGCTGTCTCTCCTACCTTCACATCACACTCATACACCCTCTGCCATCCTCAAAACTGGTTTTAGTTCTCATGCTGGTTCCTGAAGGACATATACATACATGTAGTATCAAAAAGTTACAAATCTTATAAAATCTGTGTATGCCCTGTGAACACCTTATAATAAGTGCACATTACAAGAGTTGAAATTTTGATTCAAAGTACAGATTTTTCTCAGTTTGTTAGAAATGCAAATTTCGTAAAATGGACAGTCAAAATCATAACCAAATGTTTGGCTGTTAAATTCCTTCATTTTGTCTATCACCATTACTTACTTTTTTGAAAAATATTCTCAATGTTTTAAGCACAGTTCAACAGTTTGATGTAATCATGAAAATTAATCATGATGCCTTGATTCAGTCAAAGAAATTTAGTTTGCAGTCTTTTAAAGATTAAGTTTTTTTGGAAGTTGGGTTTTTTGAAAGGAACTGTCATTTAATAATTATTGTACATCATGGTGATAAAATTGCTGCATTCCTATAGTGTAAATTAGACCCCACTTTTCAGAACTAGCACGTTCTAAGACCACTTTCCTCTAACTTCATCACGATCTCTACACCCAGCTTTCCAGCCCTGACGACCTCTGACCTAACTCTCACCATCCGGAATGTTCTCTTTCAGAGTGTCAGAGTAGATTTTAGTCTCCGTAGTTTTTTTTGCGCAGTCTCCATTCTTGCCTCTTGCTGACTATCGTAGTGGGTCTTTGTCCTGTTGTCAAATTTCTGATGGTATGATGCTTTTTTTTTCCACATCTAGAGTTGAAAAGTCCAGTCACAGTGCCAAAGTTCAGTGGGAATAGTTACATGCAGTACACAGGGACACAGCTTATGAAAAGGTGAAGGTTTATCTTAAACTGTCCACGGTCTAATGTTACTTTTACCAAGAACTCTATGTTTCCAGTGTAAGTTGCTTTTTTTTGCTTTTTTTCTGGTCTGTCACAATGGTTTTGTGTGTGAAGAGCATACATTTTAACTCATCAATAGAGCCTACATGTAATGCTAGTTCACCTTTATCAGTGGGGTAACCTTGATCCGTTCTTTTTAAGAGCGATGTATTTAGGGGTATCAAGTCGACAGATGGTGGTTTGAAACTGCAATATTTTGGAAGTATCAATTTGAAACTTCCGTCCATCGAGATAGGTTAACCCTATAGGTTACCCCGCAGATAAAGGTGAACTAACATTTTACTCCATTCCAATGGAACTGAGTCAGGGACTCTTGAGGAAAGCTCATGCCATGCCTAACTGCTACACAGACTTTTAGAAGGGATTTGGAAGTAAATGTATATTTTAGTCAGATGCAGGTTTGTCCAGTTTTCATCTTGTCCTGTTTTAAAAGATGATTTTACTTTGAAATTCCTGAGAGCCATTAAGACTTGAAAGACTATTTCTGTAAATGCCATAAAATACCAGGCCTGGGTAGTCCTCTACATGTAGCTTGCCAATTATACTCAGTTGGAATTGGTCAAACAGACGTTTTATTTTCTCCAGATTGTCAAGGAACTGTTGAGGAATGACTTAAACTGAATGGGCTACACAGGAGTCTGAAAACCTCAATAAACAATAAAAGTTTGAGATTGCTTTTTTAATTTAGATTGTCAGGGGGAATAGGGATAAATTCCAGGTTGATTTTTGAAAATCTTATCTAGATTTCCAATTGATTTTTTTTTTTCCAATTTTCTCCAGATTGTCCGGGAACAGGAATGACTTCCAGATCCGGATCAAGACGACGACAGCGGATGGGATGATCCTATGGAGCGGGTCGCTGCCGATGGGCAGACATCGCGACTTCATCTCCATAGGGCTGGAAGGGGGTGCTGTGGTGCTCAGGTTAGCGTATGCCAATTTTTTCGGACTGTATGTTTGTTTGCCTTGGTGTGCATTCGTAGTTATTTCAATATACCATCAGTACTACGTCAGTACGTACTGTCAATCAGTCTATACTGTGACACATAAGCTGCCACCCAAAAAATTTGATACAAAGTGAGAGGTGGTAGAACAATGTCTTAAATCAGAATTAACAGTCCTATATTCATGAGGTCAATGGAAGAGGCCACTGATTCATAGGAATGTATTGTTTATGGTCTGTCTTGGCCGGTGTTATTTGCTGTTATATGGTAGTCACTCTTCCATATGCTCGTCACATTCAAAGCAGAGGAAGAACATGATTTTGCTTTCTCACCATGATGTTGCGTATCTCTGCTGCATACACAGGTATAACCTTGGCAGTGGGGAGGCCCAGCTGTCATCCAACACCACTATTAATGACGGCAGGTGGCACAAAATCAGGGCAAGAAGGTCAGCACTGGTTTCTTTCACGTTGAGCATTCTATGGGATGCAAACATGTACTTACTTAGCACCAGTTGATTTGCACCAGTTGATTTGCAATGGGTTAGATGGACACTCAGATGTTTCAGATAGCACCAGTTGCTGACAAAGACAGAGACACATGAAACATGGACCATTCACAAATTTAATCTATTATTATTCAGTTGCTTGAATAATTTTGTTATTGTGTACTTTTTTATGTGTAACTGTTATAAACATATTTAGAATTGTTTGCTTGGTCTAGCTGTTGTCATCGCACAGTAAAAAAATTGTTACACAACCTTCTTTACTAAGTTTGTTTAATGAATAAGACATTGTTCAATTGATATACCAACCTGATGAAACTATTGACAGCTATAAATCGTGTTATTTGTGACCCAGACTGAGCAATATTTAACTTGCTGCACTTTGTTGCCCTTACAGGGACGGCCCCAACGCGGTGCTGATTCTAGATGACCTTGACCCTGTCCCCGGAACCTCCCCAGGCAGACTGAAGCAGCTCAACACCAACTCAGGCCTCTACCTAGGTAACGTTTCAAATGATTCATTAACACAATTCAATAATAAAATGAATTTTTTAGCTTTACCAAGAACACTATGTTTTTGGTCTGTTTGTAGTTGGCTGGATGCCTGTTTGCATGTGTTTCTATACTTTGTTTGGGTACAGCAAAACTGGAGAAGCTGAGGATGGAACTTAATGGTGTGTTTATGAGTGTTGGCAAAATAAAGTAATGATTAGATTTTGCGCCCCACTACTATGAGGCCCTAATCTCCAAGCAGATTCCTCCGGTGGCATAAAACAGTAACATAAGCTGGGGAAGGACTTTAGCCGACAGAGGGGTAAAATTGGCCACCGCGGAATCTGCCACAGAATGGAACGGGTCAAAGGCAGCGGGAGGGGCGATCTTTTCAGAAACGTGTTTCTGCTCCTCCTAGTATCCACTTACCTCCAACGTGCAAATTGGCTAAATTTGGCCAGGATTATCGTTTTACAACCCTTCCGAGCCAGTATCTGGGACAAACGCGGCGATCCGCGCCAGTTCACAGCGGGGGCTTCCCCCCGAGATCGCTGGAGCAGACCACATCACAGCGCACGAAGACAACGTATCGACATATGAAATTATTAGTTGTACACAAATAATACTATATTTACTAGTTGTTACTTGTATATATCTCGCAATAAAAGCTGTGTTTTAACTAAACACTTCCTGTGTCATTTTTTCTTGTCTGCAACTTCGAATCTTTACCGATCAAATACGCTTGGATTTGGTTCAGGGACCCACGCTCGTCACTTTTGACGCCAGAAATCGGCGTGTAAAAATGTAGACAGAACTTGAAATTTTGGAAAGATATCCACATAATCAGCACGTGTATTTGCAGCGAAGCCGATTTGAATCATTTTTAACGGCGACCGGCGACGATCTCAGACTACAAACAAATGGGTGCCGTAGCTTCGTGAAATGTTGGGTAAATCGACGTCAGCGCCCCCCTCCCCACTGCATTTGCGTCCTGTCGCATCGTGCTCAGTCGGACGTTTTGCTGTTGTTTTCCTTCAGTACGTAGTCAGTTATTGACACCAAAGAAACAAAAACAAAAAAATCCCTAATTGTCACAGAAAACACAAAGAACTCTTGCAGCTGACCCGAGACGGGATCCCTGGCCCCGCACGCCCGGAGTAATTAGCACCTTCTTCCTAACGCAGTTTGATTGCCTGATAATTGCCTTTGACCCGTTCCGTTCTGTGGCAGATTCCGCAGTGGCCAATTTTATCCCTCTGCCAGCTAAAGTCCTTCCCGAGCTTATGTTACTGTTTTATGCCACCGGAGGAATCTGCTTGGAGATTAATGGGGCCCCACTAATCAGGCCAAGAAAAAGGAAAATGCTGCTACTAGCTGTATGGAGGCTAAATAAGCTTAACAGGGTTGCTTGATTGTCATTTTGCTGATTTAAACAAATTTCTTGACTGCAGGTGGCATGAACAATATTGTGATGGACACCGGGCGACACTACACCCGAGGCATTGTGGGATGCATCTCCCATGTTACCTTGGCGACCGACTATCACATCCGCTTGTATGAGGAGGCAACAGCAGGACAGAACATCGTGGAGTGTTCATGATAAAGGGTTCCCATTCCTTTAAGATCTTAAGCACATTCTCAAGACGTTTTCTTAAGGATATAGCATATTCTAAAGATGTGGTTTTGAAGATAAAAAAAGGCGCATTCTTCTGATATAATCTTAAGGCTGGTCTTAAGACATTTTCTTAAGGTTAGGGAATGTCATTGACATGTTATCATAAGGATGTTCTTGAGACATGTTGTCCTGAGGATAGGCTATATTCTTAAGACGTTGTATAGTATGTTTTTGAGACATCTTTTAAGGATATAGCATATCCTTGAGACATAAGCTAACATCTGTATATGCCTTTGAGTGGCTCAAGACAGGACATTCAACAGACCCTGAAATTTGCCAATTTTCAGATGAAATAGACTTAAGGATACTGTGATTGCTACAATTCACTGAAATGCATCATACGTAGCAGTCTACATGAGGTTGGGAACTCTTGTGAATGTTAACTCTTTCAGAGGGTCGTGTAATTCTGTCAAAGTGACAGGCATATAAGTATGTAGGAAAGGACTCGATACAACGAGAATATGGAACACACATGTAGTGTTACCACCACTTGCTGGCCAGTAAAATATTTTCTGTACATAGGGGTTGAAGGAAGTGGGTTGTTTTAAGTCATATATTGGTGTAAGGCTTAGAAAAAACTGTGTATGTTGTTGCCTTTTTTTAAAAACTTTCATTTCTTTATGGATTACCAGCATTCCAAGAGTAGCCTGATATCCAGCCGTAATATAGTTCCAGAGTCTCTTCTCTCCTCTCAATTGTGGAGAGGAGAGAAGAGACTCGGGAACTATATTACGGCTGGATACCGGGCTATTGCAAGAGTACTTTTAGCTGTCAGGTTGCCAACACCCTCCAAAGATGCGTACTTATATAGAAAGGCACAAATTGGAATTCTGTTTGAGTTGAGTTTTTTGTACTTTTTAAATCTTGATACTAGTAACAATGTTAATATTGTAATCTATGGCAAGGTGATGTCCTGCAGGGCTCAAAATACTTTCTCCTGCATACCTGCCCGGTGCAGGTCACATTGAAAATTACCTGCACCTGACAAGTTTTTACCTGCACTAATATTGTTTGGGAACCATTGCTGTGTTTTTTTCTACACTTGATTGGTGGTAACAGTCAATGCAGCTAATAACAATCCCTTTGCATCTAAATCAAAGGAAATATATGTATAAAACCCAGTACATGGACCAGTGCAGGTAGACACCAGAAATACCTGCACAGCTCCAATTTTACCTGCACTAACCTGCATATGCAGGTGGTATTTCGAGCCCTGTCCTGGCAACCAAAAATTAACCACTTTCTCATGTGGTCAGTGTAGTTTTTAACTTTAAGTCAATGTCATTTATCTTACTGTAGATTGGGTTCTAGTTCCTGATTGCAGAATGGAGTCATATTATTCTACATTGTACAGGTCTTTGAAGTATTACATAGGCCACATATCTACAGGAATAACAATCATGCTTTTGACTTTCAAATACCGTAATAGAAATTCTATGCGCTATACCCAGTTGACCACTACATGTATTGACCACTTTAGTACGTGATTACAGTTTGCAAATAAAAGTACCAGGTATTGTTTACAAGTCAGACAATCAAGGAAAGCTTCATTGTTGAATTCAGAGACATGAAGTTTTAAATCTTTCATTCAGGATTTGGTCTAAGATTATTAAAAGAAAAGTCTTACCGTCTTGTAGATATCAATTTTTCATATGTGCCAAATGAAGAGCCTCAGAACATGTTACAGGTATTGCTTTTTTTGTTTAAGAAACCATGTTAAGTTTGTAGGTAAAAGAATCAGTATCATTCTTGTCTGACAGTGTGTATAGTTTGTCGATGTTCGACCATCCTTTAGTTTTGCTATTGTGAGTATGCCTCAACTATATATGTAACAATCTGTTCTATCTAGTACAGATCAGTTATCATAAACTTATGAATTCAGTCCTGAAGTAGTGTTAGACTCCTGTCTACCCCTTGTATTTGGTGCTACCTGTTTTGTATCATTTTGTATTGTACTCAATAGTTATTGTACTTAATGTGTACAGTGTTTATGAACAAGGTTTAACTCGAAATCCTCATAATTTACAGGTCAATGATTGCCACAAATGAGTCAAATGCCAAAACACTGGACAAATGATGTTTGTCTGTGGATACTTTGATCTAGTTGGTACGTCACTGGACATTCAACCAAGTCTTTTTACCTTGCTGGTATTTCTCAGGGCAATACTGAAAAATGGTTTTATTTTGAACTGCAGCTAGGCTGAGCTTCGAAATGCATTCTTCACATTATGCAGCAGTGACACCTAGCTGCAGTGTGCAGTACTGCAGCAGTGACACCTAGCTGCAGTGTGGAGTACTGCAGCAGTGACACCTAGCTACAGTTTGCAGTACTGCAGCTGTGACACCTAGCTACAGTGTGCAGTACTGCAGCTGTGACACCTAGCTACAGTGCAAAGTAGAACCACTCAGTTTTGTCCTGTGGAAGCTGAAAGATGGTTTACATCAAAATGTCAACTTTCTTGACGAGGCCTTGGACATTCTCAGTGGCACAATGTAGTTTCCTTCGTCTAGTTCAACAGTGACAAGTGATAATGCCTGAATTTGTACAAATCCATATATATCCAGTGTCCTTTTTTTCTGTTATATATTCCATCATAAGCTTGCATTAACCCGACAGAAAGTTGAGTCTTTTGTTGCATGTTTGCAATCCATTTATGTCACAGTGTCTTGGACTCTTAAACATAAACGTTTAACTATCATGGTTATACATATATTTACCTGTATGTTACATAGCATTTATTATGTCAGCATTATTTATGTTCTCTATACCCTATGTTTCATGTACTAGTCACATTTCCCAATGTATTTCCTTGCTGTTGTTTTGTTTTTGTTTTCGTTCCAAAACATTACTGAATATGAACGTAAACAGATATTCAGATGCATCAGATATGGATTTAAAAGTAAAACAAATAAAAATGTTCAGGTTTCAGAATGGAGAGTGTGCGTTCTTTCATGTTTCTTTATACCATTTACAAATACTACCGTAACACGCACAGGTCTAGCACAAAACTGTACTTTAGACCACCTCTACACAAGGGCAATGTAACTACTTTTTTGTGGTTCCTTATAGGTAAGTTTTGGCGACGCCTCAGGGGCTAGCCTAATAGTATAGTGTGCGTCCGTTTTACAAGATGAACAAATTTTGTTTCTTTGCCCCCATTGACCTTGTTTTCGTTATGTCCGCTGCATGAAAAAGCTGTGCGAGAGCAACAACAAAAAGTCCAGAAAATGCTAATTTCTAGCGTTTTACGAGATCATTAGCATGAAATTAACTTTCTGCGTTGACACATTGTGTGATTGAGTTGTGCACAGGTGACTGTTGATTAATGAGAAAAGGGAACAGAAAAATAGATGCCATGCCTGTAGCACATGGATGACTCCCCCTAAACAGTGTGCGGTGTGTTACTCGGTGTTTGCATCTTGGAGAGGGGTGGGTGGGTGTTGGTACGAGGTAATTGAATGAATGAATGAATGAATTTATTGCTCAACAATCGTACAGGGTACAATGTATAGCAACCAATAACAACAGCGAGAGAGATGTGTGTTTTGGTTCTAATATTCTTAAACAATTAAAATTTGATGCAGAAACAAGAATTTTCTGGAGGCAAACTTGGTACAAGCCCCGGCACCACGTCAAGGTGTCGCCTCCGTTGCCGAGGTAATTTGTGACGTCATCCTGACACCAACCACTGATAGCCTCGGTATAACCAGAACAAAGCAGCGAAGTTTAAATTGTTTCCCTAAGCTCACAGTAGATTGTAAAATATATTAAATGACATAATTTTGAGTTAAAGTGAACAGCCAGGAGTGAAATTTGAATCCTAGAAAGAATTCAAATATTACTATTATTCAACGAATTACGGGTTACATATAAAGAACGAGCTCGTTATGACTATACAACGCACGCATCTTTTCGTTGCTAAGGCAAGCATCTGCCTACCCAACAGAAAAGACTATTCATCTAATGCATGCTGTGAAACAGGGGTTCACATGAGCGCGCTATACACCTTTCTCACGCGGCGGCCATGATAGATCTAAACGAGTTCAATGTGGCAAACAAAAGGCTGTCCATCATAATTAGCAGTTTGACCAATGGTAGCCTGCCAATTAGGAAATCGACCAATAGGTGAATGGCTGCAAATTCGTTAAAAATTTGCATTATTATGTTTTTATTTTGCATCTCTTAAGGGACTATGGGGTCAGTCTACACTACTCTAAATTGCTACATCTTTCGGTGCATAACACTTCTTGTAATATTTATTATTCTATCTTATATCATTAAAATTTGTGTGGTTTGGGGGAAAACTAAATGGGACCTGATTTTAGAAAATTTTGCCTCATTGACCTCTTCTTCGATCTATCATGGCCGCCGCGTGAGAAAGGTGTATAACAAGACAAAACACCACTGACCTGTACGTACCACGCTGCCGGTGCAAAATGGCGCAACGGACTGTCTCTACGGTGACTTCAGACTGTTACATTTTTTTTCTACGGGTAAATGGCTACATCACAAGAAAAGAATGTTTTTTTAATGGCTCAAACAACAACACAGAGTAAGTTAGGTTCCCTTTCCTGATATGTTTATATTACAACATATATCAAATGTGTTTTATGAGAAAACGTACATTTACTAATTCGGCAATAATCGGTAATAATAAGAAGTAGTCATAGCCTTAGTACCCCATTTAGACTGAAACAATGGTATCTCCAGCATATTCCACACCTGTGTTTCAACTGCCAATCACACACAATCACACCTGGCGGCTCAACCAATGATAATAATTTCCTTATTTCATACACCTAAGTTCTGTACAAAAATTCATATTCCTAATGCAACTAGACAAAGCATCGATCATAAAACATATCTGCTCTTTTATCTCCACTATAACAGAAAAGCGAGAAGAAGTTGAATTTATCCAGCAATAGTGTCATTTTGTATCTGTTAACTGTATCTTTTCAACATGTCTTGTTGTGACCTGTACTAAGCCCGGTGTGGCAAAAATGTGCAATAAAGGTCTTCATTCATTCATTCGATAATAATAATTTTAGCATGGCAATAAGTAATTCGACCAATGAGTCTGCCTACATGCCGTTCTCGGAAATCAGACAGATCACTCAGCAAGCTTCTTGGGAAAAAAGTACAAAGTTTATATATTTAGTTTCGCAGACTATTCAGTAGAATATGTCTTACTCGGGTGCTGTGTTCTTGTTGTTTATCAAATCTGCTTTTCTTTTATCCCTTTTCTAATAAACATCATTCAGTCAAGTTGTTGGTTATTTAGAAATTCAGTCGACAAACACCGTGGCAGGTGTAGGACGTGTTTTTGCTGTGCAGAAACCTGACAAGCGGCATCATGTCTGGAGGGAAGCAGCAGTCACAGACTGGTGACACAGGAGGTAACTTGTTTTTTTCTCTCAATTTTTTCACTTAATGTCGTACTTTCTGTTGTCGTTGCGACGTTTCTGCATTTGTAGAACGGTACAGACTTGTAACTGCGCGTTTACCACTTCACTTCAAAGGAGTTGTCTAAAAGTATTGTCCGTCCGTCTGTCAGACTGCCGATACTGTATATTTGTCTCTGCTTGTCTCTTTGACGCATGTGAAGGGGTGAAGTCTACCACATTTGCCTTGTTCGCATGTTATGGAGCAAGGGAGGGCGTTTTCTTATCATTTTGTAATTTTCCCACAGGTGCCACACCCAAGCAGCAAGACCAGACTGATCGACGGGCACGTGCGGGCGCCACTGGCACTGCGAATTTCCCCAACCCTGTCTACGGCGCCGGAGAAGGTTAGAAGATTTCACGATCATGTCCCGGTTTTGTAATACGTACCTTACAGGTAGCGTGCGCTATTTGTGCTTATATGGAAGTTTATTTGCAAGTTCATGCCCGACGGCTAGTTGCAAGTACATGGTGTAAACATAGGAGATATACAAATGACAATGAACAGTTATAAACAATAGTCTACTCTAATACTAGTGTTGGCTATTTCTAAACAGGTTGGGTTTAAGTTCTTTGTTGGAAGCAGAGGGAGACTTGTTTTCTAACAATGCTTATTTTGTAATTTTCATCCAGACCCCACACCCAACAAATTGCCGCAACAGCAGACTGATTGGCAGGCACGTGCGGACGCCGCTGCGAGTATACCCAACCCTATGTACAGCTCTAAAGCAGGTAAACGTTGGGTATCCTACCGCTGTACTACTTTTTATGACTTTTACTTTTTCGGATAGCAACAGGGACATTACAATGTGAAAACTAGGCAGCTAACTGATTTTGTAACCACATACATTGTAAACTATCAGCAGAAAACATTGCCCCAAAAAGGCTTAATAAGAAGTATTTATTATCCCATACAGTCCTACATTTTCACCATTACCAAGAAGGAGAAGAAGCCGAACTTTTGTGTTAGACTAGATTTGTGATACTTTTATATGTATATATCTTGACTTGTTGTGACCTGTACTTAGCTCGGTTGGCCAAAACTGTACAATAAAGGTCTTCTTCATTCATTCATTCATTATGATGCAATAATGCTTATGTGGTCAGTTTCCCCAGGCGCTTCACCCAAGCGGCCACAACACACTGATTGGCAGGCACGTGCGGACGCCACTGCGAACATACCCAACCCTATGTACGCCTCGAAGTCAGGTAAAATGATATACTTTTTATATTACATTATATATGAAATATGACTGGTATATTTCAAAATACAGCAACATTGACACACACACAGCAGCCATACATAGTCTACAGTAAATGTATTTCTTTATTTCATCACAAAATGTACCAAACGGCTCGATCGACCACATTAGTCAGCCTCATTACGCAGCATATTGTGTACCTACTGACTGCAAATACACCCGATATACTATATACACCCGACATTCATTTCATTACTATAAAATGTATTAACCATGCTTATGTTGTTATTTTGTAATAATTATCCTATTGTAACGCCTGCAGACGCCACACCTACGCAGCAAAATCAGACTGATTGGCAGGAAAGTGCGGACGAAGTTGCGAGTACACCCAACACAATGTATGCGTCTATAGCAGGTAAAACCTCGATATCCACTACCGGTCGCTGTACTGCATTAAAGGTGGTATCACACTGCACTTGGGGCACCGGTGAGGCACTGCGGGGTTCGTTTACCGCGGCACTTTTTTTGTTATTTTCGACATTTTTTTAAAATAAGTTAGATATTGCGTAATACGTCAAAGTATGACTTAGAAGACAACAAAAAATACACAAAACGTAAGAAAATTTGTTCTTTGTCTCTTAAATTCGTTAAGGAATCTTTTGATCCCCGTAGTGCCACACCGTGCCCCAAGTGCAGCGAGATACCAGCTTAAGGGCCTTTGTAGGAACCCATGTAGTCACTGAGGCCTTTCTCTGCAGACTTTTGGGTATATCTATTTATTTTCGAAATCATATCGTACGTTATCACTATTACTCCTGTTTTGTTCTTGTTGTTTTCATTAGGATAGAATGTTTCAGTTTCATTGGATACTTGAGATCTTTTTTAACACAAAAAAAGTCCCCAGAAAAAAAATGATACAGATTTTGCTATCACAAACCTGTAAATATTACCATTCAGAGCCACATACACATAATTTCAATCTAAAAACAATGCCTTTTATCCATAACATTAGTAAAAGATAAAAGGAATGGATTCATTGTATAAAACGTACCATTAAACTCCTCAGGCTGTTTTTTGTTATGTGTTATCTAAGCCGTGTGTATATCTTCACCCCAGACCCTTTGAATTTTTTAAATATATTTTTTTAGAATCCGAGAAACAATAAAAATCCGAAAAATTTCTAAAAAATCCGAGAAACAATAAATAAATTTGGTGTATCCTCACCAAGATTCAACAGACATTGGGACGGACACCCAGAAGAAGAAGAAGAAATATCTCAGCCTCTTCAAGAAGTTCGCGAAAGCCACAGGCCTCTTCTTCGCCGTGATGACCGTCGTTCTTTTGCCATTATTTGCAGGTGGGCCTTTTCTGTAATTTGTAGAATTCTGTGTCAACATTGAAAAACGCGTCACATTTCAACACTGCGGTCTCGCCTAATTATTAGAATCGTATATTCATCAATACAACTACAAAGGTTTAGGTCTAAAAATTGTAGATTGCATCTTACTACATTATGTAGTTATTAAACACAAACTGGGACTTGTTGTCATTGTTATTGTTTCAAAATATGAGAAAAGATGCTTGACATGTGAAAAGGAATTATCTAAGACTGTAGTGCATGTATCGCTCGACCGAGGATTGATTGATTGATTCATTCGGTTATTTATTTATTTATTTCCTGCTTCTTTCCTTCATTATTTCATTAAGTCTTGCGTTATCTTTAAGATATTGAACAACGTTATTCAAATATTTAATTCATCTTAGAAGAGTTTCCTCGACTGTCAGAGTTGCACCATCATCAGTTTAGAATGACCAAATACCTAGGACACGTGACCGTACAGCGTCAGCAATGGGTTTTTCTCTTTCTCTCTTGGTTCAGTTAAAGTGGTCATTCTCTCTGACGACATGGGCAGGCTTACTGCATGGAACAGGAGGGCTGAGCTGCGAATCTTTGACTTGGAACGTAAGACATTTATCGTAACACCATAGGACGAAACATTACAATATCTGCAAGAAGTATTCGCATGGCCATCAGCTGTTTAGAATGACCATCATCGACTGACTTTTTGTACTCTTTGAAGTCTGACACTGTTGTTAGAAACATTTAGGACCTCAAATAATCTACATTTTCTACAGATTTATATGATGTACGACGATCTTATAGAGTTGTATGACATATTGTTTATTTTTAGTGTTGATGTTTGATATTTTACATTTTACACAGTTGTGTGATGCTCTGCATTTCACATAGTTGTACGTTCTAATTTCTAATACCGTTCTAATTTCTTTCTTTCCTGACACAGTTAAGGACAATGCTGTATCTGAGGATGTTGAAAAGCTTGCTGCACGGACAGAACTGCAAATGATTGAGCTGAAACGTGAGCTGGAGCGTGAGTACTGTCTCTTGAAATCATTGCGCATAAATTCGTGCACCAAAGTTCTCAAACGGGTGTATTACGAGGGGCGTGCAATTAGTAATGGTCCTGACCCATTTCCCATAGCAGGAGATTAATGAAACTTGGCACAGTTATTAGTCTTTCTCTTCATAGGAACCACCCAGAGTTATGCATTTCTCCCATCGTTTGATGCAGCTCTGGACACCGATTTTGTAGGACACCCCAGGTTGGTCCTCCAACTGATGCCTCATCAATGGCACAAGAGGGACGACCAGGTCTGGGAGCTGTTTCCACAGACTTCCAGCCACGTTTGAATTCAGGATGCCAGCGTTTTACAAGGTCATATGATGGGGCATCATCACCATAAGTTTCATTTATTTCATCAAAAGTGTTCTTTGGTGTGCGTCCTTTCAAATACAAAAACCGGATCACTGCGCGACACTCAACTGGTTCCATTTCACACCTGGTCCATTTCGCACCTGACTAAGTTCAAACACCAGTAAATCAGAAACCACAATTAGTTCAGAGCTGTCTTTTGCAACATAACCCATAGAGATATGAATTATTACACATACAAAATTTCATCTAGATCAGACAACTGGAAGTGGGTCAGGACCATTACTTATTGCACGCCCCTCGTACTTAATGTTTATTGTAGACTCATCCTAGAATTTTGTAGTTAATTAATGAATGAATGAATGAAGACCCTCTTTGTACAGTTTTGCCCAACTGAGCTACGTACAGGTCACAAAAAGTCAAACATGGATATATATATATATATATATATATCCTAATATATAAAGTATCACAAATCTAGTCTAACACAAAAGTTCGGCTTCTTCTCGCTTCTTGGTAATAGTGAAAATGTAGACTGTATGGGTTTAGCTATGGTCTGTTTGTTCAAACGCATGTCATCCTCAAATCTACATTTCAGAAATGTGTGTGCTCCCTTGGCTAAACGGGTCGTTGGCAGGGAATGGGTTTTTGGGCCCACCGACCCCAACAGGGCCACCGGGACCTTCCGGACAGACGGAGCTCGTCTTGCCGGGAAACCTGACCGGAGTCGTCGGGCCTCCTGGGCTTCCGGGCCCGCCGGGACCTATCGGGCCACCCGGTCTTCCGGGGTCCGCTGGGGGGCCTCCTGGACCACCCGGACCTATCGGGCCACGCGGAGTTTCCGGGCCAAAGGGAAACCAAGGGCAACCCGGACCCGAAGGGCAATCCGGTACCCAGGGGCCACCAGGGCGTAGAGGCCCAAAAGGAGACCGAGGGCCACGCGGGCCTGAGGGGCAAAGCGGGCTCCAAGGCCCGCCCGGATGGCCGGGGCCTCCCGGGGGGCCGCCTGGGCCATCCGGACCTAAAGGAGAGAAGGGAGACAAGGGCAAGAAGGGACCCCCTGGACCCCCAGGAAAGAAGGGAAAAAGTAAAAGGGAAGCAAGGAGATATCGATTTGTTTACACAAAAAATGTAAGGGTCAAGGGTTAGATGATTTTCGGCGTAGTGTGGTCTAAATACACACCACTATGCTATTTCAGTCTGGATAGATTTAAAAATTAACACAATTTAGTGGTGATGGATAGAAGAGGGCCTCAGTATAATGACACAATTCAATAAAAAAATATGTACACTGATGTTGACACATGTTACAAATGTAGCTTTGATTTACATGACTTTCATATAGTTGTGTAATGTTCTACATTTGAAAGAGTTGTATGATGTACTAAATTTTTTAGTTGTATGATGTTCTATATTTAAGAGTTGTTTTGTGTTCTTCACTCTACAGAGTTGCCTGATATTCGGCATCTTTATGGGAACAGAGTTGTCTGATATTCTACACTTGACACAGTTGCATGATGCACTACATTGTTGTATTATGTTCTACATTTTACATTTGTATAGCGATGTTCTATATCTCTTACAGAGTTGAGAACGTTCTATATTTCTAGAGTTGTTTGATGCTCTTCATTTTACAGAGTTGTATGATGTTCTACATTCTTATAGTTGCATGCTGTTCTGTGTTTTAGAGTTGCATCATTTGCTTCATTCTACGGAGTTGTACGATGTTCGACATCTTATAAGAGTTGATGTTATTCTACATTTTACAGTTGCATGATGTACCACATTTTGTACATAGTTGTATCATGCTCTACGTTTTACAGTTGTATAGCGATGTTCTATACTTCTTACAGAGTTGTATGATGTTTTACATTACTAGAGTTGTAAGATGTTCTGCATCATTAGAGTTGCATGGTGTTTGACAAGTTACAGAATTGTCTTATGTTCTACATTATTAAGAGTCGTGTTTGATGTTCTACATTTTTCTACAAGTTGTGAGATGTTCTACATTTCTTAAAAGAGTTGTAGAATACTCTACGTTATAAGAGTGTTATGATGATGTAAATTTTTTTACGGAATTGTGGCATGTTTTACATTATTCAGAGTCGTGTTCTATGTCCTACATTTCTTACAGTCTAGTAAGAGGTTCTACATGTAGAGTTGTATGATATCGATGTTCGACATCTTTACAGAATTGTACTATGTTCTGTGTATACATTTTTAAGAGCTGCTTGGTATTGTAAATTTCTACAAGTGGTGTGATGTTATACATTTCTTACAATTATAAATTTCTACATTTTAGAAACCGAAGAAAATGTTATGCCAATCTTATGTTCTAAGCGCTGACAAGCAACTGTGTGTTATGCAATCACAACGGCTTATCATAATAGTTCACTGCACTTTTATCAAGAGAAATTGGTTTTACCGATTTATAGTTTTTTTTACTGATTGACTGTAACTTTCATTCCTATGTTGTTTTATTGCTATTTCATTAAAAGTAAGTGCTGAGGCACTAAGATCAGAGAAACAGACATGTATGACTAAAATGTATTTGCTTTTCTTCCGTTGATGCTCATTTAGCTTATTCAATGTCAACCTTTGTTATTTGTTGTAGTTCCCGTTGACTTTGATTGTTACTTGTTTTATGTTAATTGAGCAGAAGACTCACATAAGCAGATATGCTTTTTGTCCTATACTCATTAATCAAATGTGAATAGAATAAATAAATAAATGAAGTATTAGTAGGGAATGTGTACTCAAGATTTTGGAAAGCAATAAACTAGTGGAATTAATTTAAAAAATCAATGAGGAAATTTATAGTTCCAGTGTTTTCCATAATATGAGCTTAATGCATGTAACGTAATCATTGGCAGACGGAACATTAACAGAAACCGATAGATGCAAGTTAGTATAGATATGGGCTCAATTTGCATAATTAATGCGAAAGTTCAATAATTCATGCAAGTGCTAATTACATTTATTTCATACTTGTGACGTGAAAGTTTGCGAAAGTTTACATAGGCATGTATACATAGGTTATACAACTGTGCATCATTGTATACCATTTGCATAATTACAATACATGTATTTCATTGAAGTATAACGTTTCCGAACTTAACAGTACAGTCATTCCTGGTTGCTCAACACTGGAAATCACATTCTTATGACACATAAGTTGCAGAAGCACAAGAAGCAATTTTACTGTTTGAATTGTTATTCGGTGTATTCGCATCATCCCAACTACATGTTATGATAAATTCTTATCATTATGAATTATTAAAATGAAAAATGATAATAATGATGTTAGAATCTGTGCTCGTATTTTACAAAATTGTCGCTGACTTTGGCCACCACACCACATCTCCTAGATTAGAAAGAAAAGCGTACAGGCAACCTACGCAAGTGACCACTTTTACATAAGAACTGGTACCAACTTGCCAATGTGTGGCCCCGACAGACCTAGCCCAACCAGCTTTTCGCGTTCCTCCTTTCTCGAGATCAAGTTGCCCCCAACACCCGGCAGACCTAGTCTCTAACAGACTCCCGCCTGGCCGAATAGGGGACTTTGGCCAAGTTTAGAATAAAAGCCTAGCAGGAGTTAATTGACCTAGGAGTGTTGGCCGGCCGGTCGCAAACTGTACTCCTCGCCAATCTAACTCTTCCTGCGTGTTTTCCGTCTTATTTGGCCATTTTCTACTATTTTTTCAGCAACCTGCGGAGCCTGGTAGAGTCTACAGCAAACCCAGAAGGCCCAACCATTCCCCTAGAATTCGAACCAGGAGGCCCCGGTTCCAGGAGGCCCGGGCCTACCAGCCTTCCCCCTGCGTCCGGCTGGCCCTATCGGCCCCTTCCGTCCAGGAGGCCCGGGAGGTCCAGGAGGCCCGGTAACAGCAGGGCCAGCCGGCCCCTTCTCTCCAGGACGCCCGGGTGGCCCGGGTGGTCCGGGTGGGCCCGGAAGCCCACGAGATCCGACAGATCCAGCGCCTTTTGTCTGGTTCCCCTTCTCTTCCGAAGACCCGGATGGCCCTGTCGGAGCCGGTGGCATCATCAAGACATTTCCTCCCATAGTCAAAGAGCGTTTTGGCTCAGGGAGTACACACATTTCTGAAAGGTAGAATATATGCTTTCATTGGCTTGAAAAACTAGGTAAAAAAATAAACTAACTTAAAGCTTAACTAGATCTAACTACAAAAAAGAATGGATGCTTTGTCAATCTCCAAGCAGGTCCTACGGTAGCATAAGATAGTACATTGTATTAAAAGCTGCCAGAGGAGTGTGTTTGACTACCGGAGTGGCTGATGACTCCCATTGGAAAGCTATACTCCTTAACCAGCTTTGACCCTATCTTATGTCACTGGTAAATTGATTGATTGATTGATTTTATTTTTGCACTTGAAAAAATGATAACATACAGTAATTATAGAAAACAACAGAACGTGCAAGGGGGGAAAAAAAGACATGTGGCTTATACAAACTCTTCCCCCGTGAAAATTTACAAATCATAATACAATTAAATGGACATGAAGATTATACATCAAACAATAATAAACCAAGTGAAAAAGATATAACCCAGTGATCATCATAACGTTACTATTGATCTTAACATCAAAAACTGAAATTAGACAAAACTAAACATGATCTACAGATCATAAAGAAATTAGTCAAAATCATAAAATTAATCTGCTAGCAAAACCAAATGAAAGCAAATACAGAAAACCAAAGCAAGGGTTGCAAACAAACAGGTTAAAGTAGCACCAAATACACGGTATGATACTAAGTAATAATTGAGCATAATATAATCAAAAGCAAGGAAAAAACATCCTGCCTGCTAATCAGTGACATACATGAAAAGAACGCAGAGAAGTGATGTGGTCATGTTATGGGTCTTCTGGTGTACAATTTATATCTTATTATTGACATCAGGTCAACAAACGTACGTTCCAGCTCGGTCATTCGAAGTTCAGTCCGCGCCGTAAGCTTCTCCACGTCATCAGAAAGGGTGACCATCTGAACTGTGTCAAGTAAGAAAGTAAGAAAGAAACAAAATAAACGATCGATGATCATGTCGTATGATCACGTGCCCTTTATAAAGAAAATAAGTCCAATACAACAAGTTACTATTTAGTTTGTTTGTCCCCTCCAATCTGTTACCTGCAATTAGCCCTCGGGCAAGAATTTGCAATAAATCATTATTCTATATCAAACCTGGATATCTGAGATGTTCATGCATTGGGGTTACTGATGCTACATTAGCATATCTTAGGGTAACCCGCAGAATTATCGACCGAGTTGATCTTCTTCAAACTATAGCAAAAATCAGAACAGGAAATATGAAAAATGGAAGTTCCGCTGCAGTACCTCAGCAAGCCACTAGGGGCCCATTATAGAACTTGACCTTCTTTTTTTCTTGACCACTACCCACCTACCAAATATCATCAAGATCCATCCAAAGCTTCTCAAGTTATGCTGTTGACACACACACAGACAGACAGACAGACAGACAAACAAGCTCAAAACATAAACTTCTGGCGAAGGTAATTACCTGCAAATAATGGCAACATGATGATGATGAGCACATTGAGGAAGAGACCTGCAGCTTTTAGCAACTTCCTGCACAGGTTCAGACATTTTGCTTTGTTGTTCTTGTCTGGTTCATTGTTATAGTGTGATGGTTGAAGAAAAGAAAAGAAAAATTATTAGAATGAAAACATCACATTATGAGATATGAACATCCTGGTACTTTTGCTAATTGCCGACGTCATGGTTATATCATGCCGACGTCATGTGCCCGTTAGGTCACGTGTCCTGAGTGGTTAGGCGTGTGCAAAACGAGGAATGTTATATCGTTTTCGCTTCAATCTTTTTGGTACATTTTTATTACTAAAGGTGAATTATTAAATGTGATATCTCACTGCACTTGGGGCACCGGTGCCGCACTGCGGGGTTCGTTCACTGCGGCACTGTTGTATCATTTTCGCCATTTTCTTTTTAATAATTTAGATATGGGGTAATATGTAAAAGTATGGCTTAAAAAACAACAAACTACACAAAACGTAAGAAAATTAGTTTTTTATCTCTGAAATTCGTTGAATAATTTTTCGAACCCCGCAGTGCCGCACCGGTGCCACAGGTGTAGTGAGATACCACCTTTGCATGATTTTCAGGTATTTCTCACAACAACAACATGCTAGAATTCACACTTGTAGTAAAGTATCACCGAGTATAAAAACAGTGCGACATCAAATTACTATAAAAATTGCACAGGAACAGTAGATAGCGTTTACCTGCTCGTGAGATGTACATAGGGTTGGGTATACTCGCAGCAATGTCTGCAAGCGACTTCCAATCCGTCTGATCTTGTGGCAAGGGTGTGGCGCCTGCAAAAAAACATAATCACAAAATAAGAAAATATGAACATTATTTCATATTATAATCTTACATATAAAGCCCTGCCATCAAGGGGTCTTAGTCATAATGGCATAACTTACTATAGGTAAATGTCTTAGCACTCTCAATTTATGTACAAAATCGAATAGCAGACTCTACACAGATATTGACTTGCCACATGCAGGCAAACACAAGAGAGATAGGATTTGCCGGGCAAGTGATTGTTTTACCTAGCCTGGAATCCAGCCGTGTTGTGCTTTTGTCGCTCCCCTAAGGTACGCTTCCTGCAACACGTCTGGTGTTCGTTACCATTTGAACGATCGGCATTTGCATATTCCCAGAGATTTTTGATTGGCTGGTTTAAGCGCTCGTTCGAACAGGCGTTCCATTATCATCAACAGCTCATCTTCTTCGAGACTATTGGAACGATCTGATAAATCAAACTCTTGCCATACTCGCTTGGCAAGAGTGCTATTCAAACATCCTTCCCGTTGAGAAAAGCCTCTAAGGTCTTTGTTTGCTCGTTTTAGTGCAGAAATTCCGGGAAATTCGCTGGGCAGTTCAGGCATTATGAACGTCTGACGCGGCGGCCATGTTGATGATAATGAATGAATGAAGACCTTTATTGTACAATTTTGCCCAATCGAGCTAAGTACAGGTCACAACAAGTCAGGATATATACATATAAAGGTGTCACAAATCTAGTCTAACACAAAAGTTCGGCTTCTTCTCGCTTCTTGGTAATAGTGAAAATGTAGGACTGTATGGGTTTCGCTATTGTCGGTTTGTCAAAACGCATGAGAAATATAAACTTATCAGTGCTACTCATGTGTCTAAAATGAGGGAATCTACTTTCTATATAACTAAATAGAGTATTTCTATCATTCGCATACATATCGCAATCAACAGTGAAGTGCACTTCATCTTCTACCATGTTTGAGGTACAAAATTGGCAGACTCTTTGTTCTAGAGGAGTGGGGTTGTGCCTTCCTGATTCAATTCGCAGTCGGTGGCAACTGATTCTTAGTTTAGCAATGGTAGTTCTATGCCGAATGTTTGTAATTTTCAAATACTGCTCTTCATTGTATGTGGATTTCAGTAGTCTGTACGTTCGGAGATTGTTCTTCGCACGTAAACCTTTGTCATCATTATGAATGTTGGTTAGAAAATTCTGGAAATAAATATCCTTCAGTCGTTGGTGGTGGAATGCCTGTTTGAACGAGCGCTTAATCCATCCATAATTCAGCCAATCAGAATCAGAAATCTCTGCGAATATGCAAATGCCAATCGTTCAAATGGTAACGAACACCAGACGTGTTGGCAGGAAGCGTACCTTAGGGGAGCGACCAAAGCACGACACAGCTGGATTCCATGCTACGTTTTACCTGCTCTGTAAGGAAAGCAGAGAAGATTTAAAAAATGGAATAGAGAGTTTTTTAACCTGTTTCTGAGGCGTACATAGGGTTGGGTACATTCGCAGTGGCGTCCGCATGTGCCTGCCAATCAGTCTGGTCTTGCTGCTTGGGTGTGGCACCTGTAGGAAAAATTGAAATAAGTATTGTGGCCAAATATGAACATAAACATTATAACAAGTAATCTGTAAGGTAAAATCAAATGTTAAAGCCATTAAACATACCCTCAGGTGTCCGGATGTTTTTAGAAAGTCACTAAGCCATAAAAATAGAGTACCAAAGAAAGTGTGATGTATACACATCACATACACCTCACATCAGAAGATACGTTGTTTCATTTCATTTCATTTTTATCTATTTTACCAGAAGTGTACTTTAGTAAGTAAACAAAACAGGCAGGATAAAAAAGGGGAGTGGCGCCTATATTACAAGATAAGTAACATTACAAAACAAAGTATGGTTATCTGTAAAAGTAACATTACAAAACAAAGTATGGTTATCTGTAAAAGTAACATTACAAAACAAAGTATGGTTATCTGTAAGTTAGACTAAAGTATTAGAATATTGAGGCCTCTACAGTTGCTTTCAGTTGACCTGGCTATTTTCCTAGTAAATCATACTGTACTGAAGGAATTGCAGCTGAACTCTCAATTTATAGAACTTTCTTAGAAACCAAATAGAGCAACGTTCAGTGGATTATCTATAAATCAACACTTATTTATGCAAGCAGCTAAGATTCCAAGACCAGGATAAGAAAGTGTTTATTCTAATCAAGTAATTCCAAGCGCAGGTGTAGAAAGTTAACAAATCTAATCAAGACAGGTGAGAAAGATTAGAGGAAACAGATGAGGCCTGCCACGTGTATACAGGGTATATTATACACAGAACAAAGGAAATCCATGCAGACAGTCCAAGTGAATGCCGAGCGCAGGAAAGCGAGATGGAAGCAAGGACATGAAGAGTTAGAGTTACGTAAGCGGGGTTAATAAATGGGTTGGTGAAGGGAAGGAAATAGGAGGAAATTTTAAAACCCATCCGCCCACCCTTCAACCATTCAGTATTTCTCGTTGCTGAAAAGTTTTGCTCCGTCAATGGAGGACGTCCCCCACTAACACCCGATATCAATCCCCATACCAACATATGAGATGTATTCTACACCGGAGCGGAGGGATACTTGGTTAGGATAGGGTACTTACCTGCTTCAGAGGTGTACATAGGGTTGGGTATACTCGCTGCGGCGTCCGCAAGTGAAGTCCAATCAGTCTGATCTTGTTGCATGGGTGTGGCACCTATAAAGGAATATTGCAACATTAGCATAACGTCAAACTATCTGTCCCTGGAAATTTTTTGGCATTTAAGGTAGCTTTCATATCTTAAGTTTTATTTCAGAATGCATCTAAAAGAGTGGGATCGCGTGACGTAATAGGCAGCGCGTTGGGCTCAAGCCCAATACATGTGGGTCCCGGAACTTGCCATGTCACCGATATTGTGCCCTTGGGAAAGACACAATTTCCTCACCACTTCACTCACCATCAATTTCCTTGATTTATTTTATTTTACTTCACGTATGCAAATCACTGTTTTTCAGTTTACCATATGTTTGCTTTCTGTTATTTCAAAGTTATAATTTGTATTATTTGTACATTTCTGTTGCTATTATTTCTGTATTGTTTTAATGTGGACTCCAGGAAGACTAGTGTATTTCACTAATGGAGATCTAAATAAACCAAACCAAACCAAACCAAACCAAACCAAACCACACCCAGGTGTCCAAAAAATGGGCGCGTGACTTCGGTTGGGTAGAAAAATGTGGTGAAAGTCTTCGCCTTCCAATACTGTGTCCAATACATTACGGCTTCAAAAGCCTATGGGTCTACCTTTACCTTCTGTCTGTTCATTATGTTACCTTCACAGAAGGGAACATATTGTTTTTGCTTTGTTTCTTCTTCTTCTTTTCCGCACAAATAAGGTCAACGACCTGGACCAGACGGCTGTCACCGTGGTAACCGGTAAAGTAGCAGGCACCATGTGGTGTTCGGTTACATAATGTAGCAAATGTCAGATCTAGAGGGGCTCGGGTCACTACATTTAGAAATGTGTTCAAATAAGAATGAACAAAACAGTTGCCAGTGTTAGACTACAACATGTGAAGGTAACATTCTGTATTTGCTTGCAAATATTACTTTTCTAGTTGTATTTGGTACTGTGAAAATAAGCCATTAAACTTGAGTGCAGTCAAACCCATCAATTAGTTAAAGTAGACTTAGATTTAGAACATATGTTATTTCCCTTCCAATTTATCTACATGTATGAATCAAATTTTCCTTCTTTGTTAAGTATACAATTGTGTACAGCTAAGGGTTTACTTTGTTTGCCTCGGGCATGAACTTGCAATAAAGTTATCATATCACTATTGTCTGTCTGAAGGCAAGTATAAAATGTAAGCCCAAAGTCATATGTGGTGAAGACTGGTAAAGATGCCAACTGCGACATATTACCTTCGGTGTCGCCAGTCTGGGACTGCTGCTGCCCTTCCGACATGATGCTGCTTTCTCAGGTTTCTAGTCAGAGAAAAACACGTCCTACTCCTGCCACGGGGTTTGTCGACAGACGCTAAACCCACACGTAACGTGGAGCTTAACGACGAGGTCATTCTAGATCCAAATAAAAACAAAACGGGGAAGGACGAAAGCAAAATACATTTGATGAACAAGGACAGATCCCCATCATTCATATATTTACAAACTAGTCTGCGAACATGAAAAGAAAAAGGACGAAAGCAAGCCGTAAGAGATAACCGCAGTCACGTACTCATTTTGGTCGGTAACGTGTGTATTGAAGTGGCCACAATCTATGAATGTATAATCCTTTTCTTGGTAAAGCACGGTAAACTTAATTGTGTACATTTATACATATCTGTACTTTATACTACAAACAGTCTTTGAAGCGGTTGCACGTACGCCAGAGAAAAAGTGAAATCATTACATAACATTGTACAATTTTCGTTTTAGTTTTATTTACATGGCATGCTTACTTTTTTTCTAACTCTAATACATAATTGTACGTGTTATCAATTAATGTCACTAGCAGAAACTTTCTGGACGAATTATTTTCTATTTTTACATTATTCTCGTTTTAATTGTACTTAATTTCACAGGTTCTACCTTCTTACGTATTGCCCAAACCTTCAAACCATTGTCATGTTACGTCGATGACGATTGGACATCCAGGTAATAAGATATGCCAAAAAGCAGTTACTCAAGCAACTGAAGATGATTTTGGAAACGGCCAGACGTTTCAGATAGTACCCAAACCTTCAAACCATTGTCATGTTACGTCGATGACGATTGGACATCCAGGTAATAAGATATGCCAAAAAGCAGTTACTCAAGCAACTGAAGATGATTTTGGAAACGGCCAGACGTTTCAGATAGTATCGAAAGTATTGGGAACAATTATAGTTTCGATTCAGACAATAACATTCAAACACTTATGCTTTATTGGCTTTTGTAATCTTGGTTACATTTTCAACAGTGATTTTACAGCAGGTGTAGATATTGGTTCTCAAAGTCTACTTTTTTGCTTATAATGTAGAGTACATAATGTTAGAATAATACAATAAGACATATTCCATATAATTGATATTTTAACACAACAATGCATTCGTTCATGGTTGCTTAAGACTGTAAATCAACCAATTAGTACGTTCTTATGATATGATAAGTTCCAGAAGAACCCCAAGTCATTTCACTGTCATTGATTTATATTTGCTATATGTTTTATATACATCAAGCAGACTACATATTATGATGAATAACATCATTATTATGATTATAGAATACTGAAAAAAAACGCTTATAGAATACAAACGTGTATAATGCTTTTAGCTTCTTCTAACTTTCCTAAGAACAAGTCATTAAGTAGAAGAAAGTGTACAGTCATATGTCATATGTCATATGAACTGTGACCATCTTTACATAAGGACCATCTGACTAATACATGGCCCTGTAGATGACCAGCATAACCATCAATCCTGTCTATAATCGTGGCTTGGCCTACGTGGCTATACCCTGGGAGCCAGCCAGGACCGGGTAGCTAGCGAGTTTTGTTCGGGGAGCCAAGGCAGTCAGCCCGCCGATCTCACATAAGCGCTCCGGGAATTTCAAGCCTGAAGGAGTTATCGCTACCCTTGGATAAGGGCAGGTGGACCTCATCGGGCTTAAACTCCCCGGGGCGCTGATAGGAGATCGGGCGGGCCTGACTGTCTTGGGCCACCGAATAAACGTTAACTGTCCTAGCTGGCCGGTCCAGGCTGGCTCCCAGGGTAGCGTAGCTAGCGTAGGCTCTCTACGGGGCAGATGCACCTCTCTGCCGCCGGGGTAATCGTCTGCATCCGGTAGGATTTTCACGCTTTAGTACTTTTGCCCGATGGGGCTTTCATTTACTCTCCAAGCAGAGGTTAGGCTCCGGCTGATTTTTTAACGCTTTTTTAGTCATTTTTATCGGGCTTTCTATTTTTATTTTATATTGCCGTGTCAAAACCTAACTGGCTGGCATACTTCAAGAAAAATGACAAAATAGAAAGCCTGATAAAAAAAGACTAAAGAAACATTAAAAAAAACTGCCGGAGCCTAACCTCTGCTTGGAGAGTAGCTTTCATTGGCCGCCACGAATTAAACTGCCACAAAATACCAACCGCGTATAAGTCCTACCGGGTGCAAACGATTACCCCGGCGGCAGAGAACTTCATCTACCCCGTAAAGAGCCTACACTAGCTACGTAGGCCAAGCCACGAATATAGACTGAAATCCAGGTTATAGCCCTTGAGGGCAAAATTACAGTATTTGGCTGCCTATACTTATATAATGGGAATCATGGCAGAAGGAGGCTGTCAAAAATCATCTACCAGAATGTAAAAACATGAAAAACTCACATTGCCATGGTTGTCCTGCATCTAAAATGTACAGTGTAACACCAAACCAAGAAAAAAGTATACGGCACAAACATGTAAAATATGACCATAACAGTCATGGTGACCTTTTGACCCGTCTCTACCGCCTGGAAAGAATATCAAAACACCTAACTTCTAGAGCCTACTGCAACCACAAACATTACCAAAATCCTCGGCCAACCAACTCCTATGGTGTGTTTTCTGTCTATTTGGCCAATCTCTGCTATTTTTCCAACGACCTGGGGAGCCTGGTAGAGGCTAGGACATACTCTCTAAGCAGAGGTTAGGCTCCGGCTGTTTTTTAAACGTTTTTTAGTCGTTTTTATCGGGCTTTCTACTTTGTCATTTTTCTTGAAGTACGTTTGGACACAGCAAGATAAAATAAGAAAATTGAAAGCCCGATAAAATGACTAAGAAACGTTAAAAAAACAGCCGGACCCTAACCTCTGCTTGGGGAGTAGCTAGGACAAACCTAGCCTAGCCAGCTGTCTTTCTTCCCGCCCTTCCTCCTTTTTCGGGATCCAGATGTCCCAGGACGCCCGGCAGAACCAGGGGGTCCGGCCCTTCCCGTGGGTCCAGTCGGCCCTGGGGGTCCCCTGTTCCCTTTTTCTCCAGGTAGCCCGGCCTTTCCCTTACGGCCAGGCGGCCCTTTGGACCCCTTTATTCCTTTAGCTCCAGTAGGCCCGACAGGCCCAGATTTCCCATCCTTTCCCGCAGGCCCAGCTGACCCCTTGGCCCCCTTACTTCCCGGAGATCCAGGTGGACCGGGAGGCCAGCCAGGTTTGCCAGCCTTTCCCGCAGTCCCCTTGAGACCAGGAGGCCCAGGCTTACCAGCCTGTCCCACAGGACCAGCTGGCCCCGTGGTTCCTTTCTTTCCCGGAGCTCCAGGAACCCCAGGTGCCCCAGGATTACCCTGCAGGCCAGCTGGACCTGTGGGCCCCTCCGCGCCCGGACGTCCAGGTGGCCCGACTCGCCCAGGCCGGCCATCCTTTCCCCCAGGGCCAATCGGCCCCGGGAGTCCATCCTTTCCTGGAGACCCGCGCCCAGCTGGCCCCAGGGGCCCCTTCTCTCCTGGAGGTCCGGGTGGCCCCGAAGGACCAACAGACACATTGCCAGCTGGCCCCATGGTCCCTTTCTCTCCAGGAGGTCCAGGTGGCCCGACTCGCCCAGGCCAGCCATCCTTTCCCACAGGGCCAATCGGCCCCCGGAGTCCAATCTTTCCAGGAGGCCCACGCCCAGCTGGCCCCGCGGGCCCCTTCTCTCCTGGAGGTCCGGGTGGCCCTGGGGGACAAGAAGACACATTGCCCGCTGGCCCCACGGGCCCCTGTTCCCCTGGAGGTCCAGGGGGCCCTGGAGGACCAACAGACACATTGCCAGCTGGCCCCACGGGCCCCTGTTCCCCTGGAGGTCCAGGGGGCCCTGGAGGACCAACAGACACATTGCCAGCTGGCCCCACGGGGCCCTGTTCCCCTGGAGGTCCAGGGGGCCCTGGAGGACCAACAGACACATTGCCAGCTAGCCCCACGGGCCCCTGTTCTCCAGGAGTTCCAGGTGGCCCCAGAAGACCAGTTGATACATTGCCAGCTGGCCCCATAGGCCCCGGTTCTCCTGGAGGTCCGGGTGGCCCCGGAGACCCGATAGACACATTGCCAGCTGGCCCCACGGGGCCCTGTTCTCCTGGAGGTCCGGGTGGCCCCGGAGGGCCAGCAGACACATTGCAATATCCTGGAGGTCCGGGTGGTCCTGGAGGGCCAACAGACACATTGCAATCTCCTGGAGGTCCGGGCGGACCTGGGGGCCCAGCAGACACATTACCAGCTGGACACACGGACCCCTTCTCCCCAGGAGCTCCAGGTGACCCTAGACGCCCGGCAGAAATATTGCCAGCTAACCCAACAGACCCCTTCTTTCCTAGAGACCCGACAGACACATTGCCAGCTGGCCCCATGGACTCCCCCGGAGGTCCAGGCAGCTCCGGAGTGGCTACAGGTCCATCAAACCCAGGGCCAGCCGGCCCCTTGTATCCAGAGTGCCCTGGACGCCTGGCAGACACATTGCCAGCTAGCCCCATGGACCCATTGTGTCCAGGACGTCCGGGGGGCCTTGGAGGTCCAGGCGACCCAGGAAGCCCTTGAGGCCCGAAGGCTCCGGTGACTCCTGTCTGGTTTCCCGGCAAAAAGATGTCCATCTGTCCAGAGAACCAGGGCGTCGCTGTTGGAGTCGGTGTTATCATAATGCCGTTTCCTCCCATAGAGCGGTTTAGCCCAGGGAGGACACACATTTCTGAAATATAGATTTTATGCTATAATTGGCTTGGATACCTAGAAAACAGTCGAAAACGCTCAAATCATTTGCAAAAAAAAATTATTTTTTTAGATTATTTCTGTTTGGACAACAAATATTGTAATGTTATGACCGACCGACAAGCTATAGGGTTTACAGTTTGATTTACTTGTATCGGTCCAACAAAAGAATGAAATTAGATAAAGTTTCGTAATAGATAAAGCCGTCTGATGTACAGTTGATATTCTACTGTTGCTACTTACGTTCCAGGTGGGCCATTCGCTGCTCAGTCAGCCTGTTCCCTGCAGTAAGCTTGCTCATATCGTCAGAGAGAGTGATCAATTTAACTAGAAAAAAATACTCAAATTTAAATAATGGATTGAATGGAAAAATTATGAATGAAAAAATTACGAATGAATGAATCAGGTAAGAATGGCAATATTGCGGACTTCTATAGTCTAGAAAGTACACATTTTAGATTATCCATAACTAAACTACATTCCATCTATTCCACCATTACACACTAGAGGACGTATTAATTCTCACAATTATTTTACATTGCATATTTTATGTTAAGTACAATATACATGCTTATGCCTTTAATTGTGCATGTATTTAAATTAGCTTTGTAGGCATCTTTGTAGGTCAGCCGTCACCAGTGCAAGCGGCCTAGGCTGACAAGTGTAATTTTCAAACATACCAAAAATCATGATGATCCGTCAAAACGTTCTCGAGTTATTCTAGTCCATAGTTTGAAAGGAAATCGGTGCCTGTAGTTCCCAGCCGCTAGGGGGTCCAAACTCACAGCACTTACTCTCTGCCCCAAGGGCTATCTATCACTCAAAAACCATGACCACAGCATGTCCAGAACACGAAGTGTCAAAATTGAAAGTTTTGCTGCAGTACCTTAGTCAGCCACTAGGGGGCCCATTATCGAACTTGACTTTTATTTTCCTGACCCCCACCAACCTACCAAATACCATCAGAATCCATTCAAGGGTTCTCGAGTTATGCTGTTAACAAGAAAGCGGACGCACACGTTTGGCCCGCCACCGCCCTGACGGAAAAAGGCTATGCCAACCAAAGGCTACGCCAACCATTTTCGAACACGACCTTCCTTTCCGTAACCGCTACTCAAATGCCAAATATCATTAAAATCCATACACAGCTTCTCGAGTTATATGCTGTTGACCTACATATAGGGACACAACATGAGGCCTTAACCGAAAATATAACCTTCTCGGCGAAGGTAATAAATACAAAGTACAAATACAATACAAATGTCTAGATTACGGATGCTGCATCAGCAGGCCTTTTACGTTAGTTACAGGGCACCCGGCGGGACTAGGAGAGTTCACGAGACAATTTATGCCGATTCCACGGGCTGGCAGGGGTGTTCGAGGGACGTCCCCTTTCCCCGGTAAACATACCATTTCCTGGAGGAGCGTCCCCTCATAAAGGGAGGCACATCCCCTTTCCAAGAGGAGCGTCCCCTTGAAAGTCGGGGAGGGGTGTCCCCTTTTCTAGAGGAGTGTGCACATTCGCGAGGGATGTCCCCATTCGATTGGTCGGGGTGATACTGTCACACACTCACATACTGTCACACATACACACACACAATCGCTACCGAATATATAACATTTTAGCGAAGGGAATTACCTGCAAATAGTGGTAACAGGACGACGTTGAACATAGCTAAGGAAAGGCCAGTTGCTTTCAGCAGCAGCTTCTTGCACAGGTGCAGACATTTCTTTTTGTTCTCTGTGTCTGGTAGATAGTCTGGCGTTTGACCAAAATAATGAAAGAATATTCATCATATTTTCATAAATATCACGGTGAGCAGTATGGATATCATGGCAACAATATATTAGTTGACTTCATGTGTGCCCACGGTGACGTTGATTAAGTGAAGAAGAGTTGTGAGGATTATACAATTTTGGGACATTTTTGTGTAAATGAAACGTTCAACTAGGTACAAATATATAACATTGCGTTCAAAGAAGCCATATACATCAGACCTCTACATCCATTCCTCGGCGGAGACGGGGGGCGCCATAGATTATCTAAACTTATGATCCACTCCTCAATGAGTCATGTGTTCCATTTGCATAACGTAACTTCATAGGCAGTGGATTACGTATTCATTGACAAAGACTGGAATCGATACATTTGGATAATTCTATTGTCTGTTGTGTTGCAGTTTAACTGATTCAGAATTAGTCTTACCAAGAGAGATGAACTTTATTTTCAGTTCTTTCTCACACGACATGCTAGGAGGAATGAAAAACAACCACGATGTATTTTCAGAATACCTAGACAGTAAAAACGTAAAGTTGACCGTTTTTAGAAAGCGTTTTACCTGCTCTGGAGACGTACATAGGGTTGGATATGCCCGCAGCTGCGTCTGCAACTGACGTCCAGCTAGTCCGATCTTTCGGCGAGGGTGCGGCACCTTAAAAGTAATAGCAAAATAATAAATAAAAACACCAAAACCATTGCAAGTTATCTGAAAGATAAACCCTTGCAACCAGCATGAGTAAATCATCAAGCCATTATATAAGGTATCAAAGTAGTATTGTTTCAGCTTAACATATCATTTTACCAAACATGTCCCTGCACGGAAGTAAATTCCTACAACATTCTAAAAAAAAATTCAAACAAAACTGAACACGCTTCGAGTGGAAACATGCAACAGGCATTTAACGTTTAATCCACAAAAACTTCTAGCACAGAGTTGAGATACCAATGGGGTGGATTCCAAGTCAAAGTCATACTACCTTTGGTGTCGCCAGTCTGGGATTGCTGATGCTCTCCCGACATGATACCAGTCGTCAGGTTTCTGGACAGCAAAAACACGTCCTACTCCAGCCACGGTGTGTATCGACTGACCAATAAAGCCCACGCAACATGCAGCTTAGCGACATCTAAAAAATAACAAAGGGGGCAATGATTAGAGCAAAGATAAAAGTGATAGATGATACATATTTTACTAACTAGTCTACGAAAATGAAAAGCTTAAGGATGAAAGCAATGAAGCAAACAATCACGTAGTCATTTGATCACTGGTGTTACGTATCCAACTTATAAAAACAAGCTGCGAATGCAATCATTTTTCTTCAAAGTTCAATTGGGTACATTTATTCATATCAATACTTAAAAGCAAATGTGTCTGATGTGTAATGATATATCATACATACCTTTATACCAATAATAAGTCTACGAAAAATAAAAAGCAAAAGGATGAAAGCAAGAAAATCATTTTGCTCCCTTGTGTTATGTATTGAAGTTATCAAAACAATCTGAGAATTCAATCACTTTGTTTTTCTTCAAAATGAAAGATGGCAAAATTATTTGTGCACGTTTAGCTATATTTTGCAAACACTATCTGTAGTGATTTGAATTTACTGACTACGGATTTCTGTCGTATCTATTTGTTTTGTTTACGCTAAGTAATACGTTCTTGGTTAAACCTAAAGAATATAAGATAATTGGTGACAGCCGTGGGAGATCACTCCATTTTTTTAAAAACAAAATACATATCATTAATGAGATTTCAGAAAATCGGATTCAAACATTTATTTCTTTATTTGCTTTTGTAATCTTGGGTACATGTAAACAGCACTAAAAAATCAGCTAAGTTTACTGTTGTATATCAGACTCTATCCTTACTAAAAAAAACAATATAGATATACGAAGTAGCTTGTTAGGGCGCGGTCACATAGGTCGTGTGATCGTCGTACGGCATTTTGGAGGACAGAAATGTACGTCTCCTATAAAGTTCAACTGTCTAGGTACACAAAATACTGTTTTGGATCCATGTCGGTGGTTGCTTCGGTCACGGTCTGCTTGAAAATTCTATGGCATCAAAATCATGCGACGATCGCACGGCCTTTGTGACCGGGCCCTAACTCACGTAGGACAGACACAGTTAATCATTACATATTTTATTGCTAGATTCATTGGCTATAATAAAAAATCTTTCATGAAACACTTTTGTCTGAGTCAAAGTCTATCCAAACAAAAACTCATCAGAACGTTAACATTGAGTAACGAATTCGGTTATTCACCAACCACAGTATTTACCTGCCTGTTTTTGTCACGTCATTTGTCAACTGACCAGCTCATCCCTAATCTATTAAACACTGCATAAATACATAAAACAAATCAATCATAGTTAAGCACAACATCTTTTCTTAGTTCAGAATTTCATGATTGTTATAAAGTCAGTATCATTCATACATTAAAAAATCAGATTCTATTCCAACAACACTCATCATAATGTTAAATAAACTTCATCAGTTTTCACGCATATTGAAACTAAAGTTCTAAGAATACTGTAAGACTTAAACTCTGCTTAACTTTGGCTTTGCTTTGTTAAGCATCTTTTAGCTTAATCGCCTTAATTTGTTAATAGGATTATTATACTTGACACAATCCTAACCAAAGTTAACCAATTATAGTTAAGCACAACATTTATTCTTAATTCATAATTTTTTTCTTATCCAGTCCCGTTCGTTCCCCGGACAGTAAAATTTTATATTTTTTTAGTTTTAGCTTAATTGCTTCAATATAGAATAATTATATTTCAAAGTCAACCAATTATATTCAAGCACAACATTTGCTGTTATTTCATAAAATCTTGATTCTTATAGAATAAGCATTATCAAAACATCTTTGAATCAGATTCTACCCCAATAACACTTATCAGAATAAGGAAACTACATCAGCCGCATCCTTTACACGTATTAAATCTGAAGATCTGAGACTACTAAGATCTTCTTAACATTGCTTATTAGGATCTTTAATAGCTTATTTGTTATAATATATTGAAACCATTTTACTTGAAACACTTTTAATTACATTCTACCTCATCAAAATGTTTTAGAACATGAAGTAACCAGATTTAGGAATGAAACTGTCCTTCAACACAAACTGATCAATCTGTCTTCCTCAGCTTCGTGATCAAATTGAAGAAGGTTATTTGCAAGTTCGTGCCCGAGGGCTAATTGCAAGTACATGGTATACACATAGTGACAATGGACAGTCATAAACAATATTCTAATCTAATACTAGTGGTGGCTATTTCTAAACAGGTTGGGTTTGACTTCTTTTTTGGAAGCAGAGGGAGACGAAAAGCCCCACATTTTCTAAAATTTGTGGGTTCTGCGATTTCAAGAGAAAAGTAGCTTTCTGTTCGTCTGTCAATGTGGGGAAGTTGGGATAATACTTTGTGACTTCTCTAAACAGAGTGATTCTTTCGGTTTCGTTGAATGAACATTTGGAAATGATCAAATCTCTCTGGACACGTGAGTTTTAATCACATTTGACATCAGCGGTTAATGGGTCATTATATCTCAATCCATACATGGATTTAAATATACATTTTTTTGCGTTTCTTCTCTTCTTCTTGTTCTCCTGCCAAATCTTCAAATAGATTCAACTTTTTCATTTCTGGGGCCAAATAGGCTGAAATTTGGCAGGGAGATGGCAGGGATGTAGAGATAGCAAATATCCCTTTTTTGATGGAGGCCTTCTGCAAAGGTTGCTATGGAATAGTACAGATTTTGCATTGGGATGGAAATGGATTTGCTCCCGAGCAAATTTCGGCCTTTCTAGTTTACTGTAAATCGTCCAGGTTGTACTGGCATACGAAGGGTCGCCGAATGGCACATGGCATGTCGTTCCATTTGTAAGGTTGTCCGCCAACTCGGAAATAACCAACGCAATCCTCACCGCCCTCATAGTTATCCGGTTGCTCCGTACCCCAAGCGTTGTAGTTGCCAAGAGGAGTGCCATCCACCCACTCGAATTGCTCCTTTTCGTCCTGAATGCGCAAGCCAATCCAGGCGTCGTGATTGAATGCGGAGCTATTATCGATACATTGTATTGCTACTAGGTAGCGGTTGGTCTTGTCGTCTTTGGGCATGGCGAGGGTACCGCCTTGTTGGCGACAGGTCTCGGCCGCTTCGCTGAAGGGCTTGCCTGTTTTGAAGGCCTTGTAACAGATTCCATTCGGTGGAGATTTCGGTTGATAACCAGTAGGACAAACTGGAAGAAAGAGTATCAACACCAGAGAGGTGACCTTGATATTGTAGCGTTCGTGTTACTGTAGTAATTCCACACATATCTAGAAAATGTCCCTTGTTCGGATCATTGTCCTTTTCATGTTGTATCGTTTTGGACGACGAAAAGACGTTGAACTGCGGCTTTACAAGGCAAGAATTTTCACACGGCGCAGGTTGAGTGCATCCAATGCATGTAAACATCTGTATCTGTATCTATATAGCCGGTATAACCACCCTAAGGCGTAACACACCAGCTTCGCAGGCACGCAGCTGGTTATATTTACACGGAACGACCCGTCAAACCTAGCTTTTGCACATATCTATCTGCAAGCGTTCTTTAAAAATATCCAGAGAAGATGCCCCTACTGTACTCGGTGATAACAAATTCCACTCTACGATAGTCTTGGAAAGTAATTTTCGAACACATCAATCCTAGATTGATAACTCTGGTAGCTTCGAACTTCTCATAAATGATACGAAAGAGCACTGACCTTTTTGTCCAGATAGTCCAGAAGACCCGGCAGAACCAGTCCCAACTCCTTTCTCTCCTGGTGCCCCCATGGGTCCCCTTTCTCCTGGTGCCCCGGCAGACCCAGTTGGCCCCACGGGTCCCCTCTCTCCGGGTGCCCCGGCAGACCCAGTTGGCCCCACGGGTCCCCTTTTTCCGGGTGGCCCGGCAGATCCAGCTGGGCCCATGGGTCCCCTTTCTCCGGGTGGCCCGGCAGACCCAGCCGGCCCCATGGGTCCCCTTTCTCCGGAAGGTCCGGGTGGCCCAGCGGACCAAACTTGCTCGATGAGCCCCCTTTCGCGTTCCAGCTCCATTATTCGTTCAGTTAGCTTGCCAAAGTCCGCAGAATTAGTGCTCACTTTTACTGTAAAAAGAAAATCAAATCAAAATCAATTGCATCATATGACGAGTCAATAAGTAACTGCAAGTTAAGAAGAAAAAGCAATTTGGGAATAATGGTTTATAAAGAATCTTGGAAAAGATCTTGGAAAAATATCACTATTTGCTAGCAATGGGGAGGGCAATTTGGAAAGCTTAAGTACACCATGAATGTGTATCATCAATTATAATTAAGACTTTCATTAGTGTTCGTGCGTGTGTTAGTGTCTTTGTTTGACTGTGCCCACTATAACTCATAAGTACCTATATGGATTTTTCTCAAACTTGGTATGTTGGCAGGTGTTGATGCAGCCTCGAAATGTTTAGACTTGGGTAACCTTAGGTGCTCGCTATCCTATCGTAACGGAATTTTTGGTGTTGATATCGTCTATCATATGTTGATAGATATCTATTATGGTCGGCAAGAGGTGACATAAATTTGGGCTCTATTTTTTTATTTTGTTAGTGGGATTCTGTTGAAGGAAAAACTGTTATTTGCAATACAATGATTACCCTGCAAGCAAGTTAGGATAGTGGCGTCGCATGTGCCGTAAGTGGTAGAGCGTTCGACTCGGAATCTAGAGGTCCCGCGTTCGATACCCACCGTGCCCCCGACGTCGTGACCTTCCTCTATTCACCCAGGTGTAAAAATGGGTACCTAACTTTGGTCGGGGAGGTAAGAAAAGACTTGCCTTTACCTTTTGTCTGTATATGTGGCACTGTTGATATACTAACTTGAGTGCAGTGCCACATGGTCTCCGTCAGTCCAAAAGCAAATAGAAAGAAAAGTTTAGATACTGGCCTGCAAAATATGGCTGAAGTGCGATGGAGGCCACAAGGAACACAACGGCTGCAGCCCGCCACAGTTTCTTGAAAAACCCGGAACATTTCGGCTTGCCGTCAGTGTCTGCACCATAGTCTGAGGTTTGAACAAAAAAAAAACGCTTAATTTTTGGGGTAAATCATTAGTGTATTTAACAAAGGAAAGGGGTGACACTCGCAATTTGCAACACGTAACGTTACATACAAAAGAGGAAATAAAATGGCCACCAGTATATTCATTATGAATGATCACTCGTTCGCTGAGGGAATCGGAATTAGAAATGGTTTTACCTGCTCTGGTGACGTAAATAGGGTTGATTATACTCGCAGCGGCGTGCGCACGAGCCCGCCAATCAGTCTGGTCTTGCTGCAAGGGCGTGGCGCCTGGGGAAAATACAAAATATGTACAAACTAAGTACTATCAAAAAATAAGAAGGTATGCATAGTTATCTATAAGGCAAACTTAAGTATTAGAATATTGAGGCCTTTACGATTGCCTTCAGTTGACCTGAACATTTCTTTGTAAATCATACAAAACATATAAAAAATGCTGGACTAAAGGACTCGCGGTTGCACTCTCAATTAATAGAACTTTGATAGAAACCACATAGCACAACGTCCAGTGGATTATCTCTGAATCAACAGTTATTTACGACAGGATTTCAAGACCAGGACAACAAAGAGTCTTACCTGTTCCCGAGGTGTACATAGGGTTGGATACATTCGCAACTGCGTCCACATATGCCTGCCACTCAGTTTGTCCTGGCTGCTTCGGCGTGGTGCCTTTAGGGAAAATGTGAAATAAGCATTATGACAAAATAAAAATATTGGCATAATAACAATTCAAGGTAAGATTGAATGCTAAAACCAGTAAACTTACCATCAAATATCCCGATGTTTTTAGAAACTCGTCAAAACATAATAATCGTACCCAAAAAATATTATAGTAATCTCAACTTATAGACCTCATGTCTGAAAACAAATAGTGCTAGTGTGTTCTGTTTGAATTATCATTTATTTGCTGAGTAAACTGAGTTAACAAAGCAGGGAGGAAAAAAGGACTGGAAATCTTGTTCACCTGTTCCCGAGGCGTACATAGGGTTGGATACATTCGCAACTGCGTCCACATATGCCTGCCACTCAGTCCGACCTGGCTGCTTGGGCGTGGTGCCTGTAGGAAAAAATGTAAAATTAGCATTATAACAAAATAAGAATATTAGCATGATAATTAGTCATCTATAAGGTAAGATTGAATGATAAAACCAGTAAACTTACCATCAGATATCCCGATGTTTTTTTAAAAACTCATCAAAACATAGAAATTACGTACCGAAGAATATTATGGCAATCTCAACTTATAGACCTCATGTCTGAAAACAAATAGTGCTAGTGTGTTCTCTTTGAATAATCATTTTTTGCTGAGTAAACTGAGTTAACAAAGCAGGAGGAAAAAGGACTGGAAATCTTGTTCACCTATACCCGAGGCGTACATAGGGTTGGATACATTCGTAACAGCGTCCACATATGCCTGCCACTCTGTCCGACCTCTATAACTCATCAAAACATAGAAATTACGTACCGAAGAAAATGTGATGGTTATCTTAACTTATAGACTTTACTAATTAGAAAATAAATAGTACAGAGAAGAAGAATATCAGAAAAAATAAAGCTAGTGTATTCTTTACGAATTATGATTTGCTTATTCAGTAACCAGATCAGGCAGGAGAAAAAAAATAGGAGTTAAAAGACGTTTTACCAGTTCTTGAGGCGTACATATGGTTGGGTACATTCGCAGCGGCGTCCGCACGTGCCTGCCAATCAGTCTGATCATGCTGCTTGGGTGTGGCGGCTGGGGGGGGGGGGGGGGGTATACAGAATATGTACAAAATAAATATTATCACAAAATACGAATATAGGCATAGTTATCGGTAAGGCCAGCTGGAGTATTGGGGTTTTTAGTATTCTTGTCTTTAGGTGACCTGAATATTTTTGTAAATCATACATACAAAACTTTAAAAGTAGCGTAGCAAACGAAATGTGTTGTCTCAATTTATGGAATGTATGTTAGAAAACAAATAGCATGACCAGTACACCATCAAACATGACAATAATAAGTTACCAAACGACATTTGGTGGCAATCTCAACTTACAGAATAAAACCAGTATCAGTAAAATTTAAGAGTTATCATTTAAATAGTAAAAAAAGCAACCGGGATTCCAAAACCTGGATGGGAACAATTTTAGGCCCTTAAAAAGTTACCCTTGCAAAATCCAGCCGTCCCTGTATTTGGGGAGTTAAACAGTCGATGTAAGTGTACTAAATATTGTATGTGTAGTGAATATTGTACTTCTTCGTTCAGTTTCATCATATATTTGTGCTTCTACATTTTTTCGGTATGATTGCAACACGGTGTTAGAAATACCAGTGCCTGATGCGCTTTAATTTTACATCACATTTTTGAACACTTCAGCTGAAATTGAAAAATGTAAGAAAATAAGGATGAATGAATAAATGGTTTATTGACTTGTGTGTGAAAATTTGCAGCCCTTTCTAGGCGCAAATACCTTCCACTCACATTTTAAGGTAAATAGAAAAGGTGGGACACTTCGTCTTCCACTGCTTCCAGAAAAGAAGTCAACCCCCAAATACTCCGTAGCTATCAACAGTATTGCTAGAATAGTCACTTGTTTCCACTTGTCACCATTGTTACCTATGCCAAAGTCTTGTATTTGTATTATATGTATATGTTTACTATATATTCAGTATGTTCCATGTTGCAATGGGCCCTCGGGCAAGGACTTACAAAAATTAATAAACATAAATTTTGCTCAAAACGCCACATATTTATAGTGCACGTATCAAAAAGTTAAGGCAGTAAAGAAATCCTAGCTACCGACCTCTCAGTACAGTAACGGTAAACATGTTATTTGTTTTGCTTGTCCTTACCCGCTCTTGTGGCGTACACGTTGGGAATACTCGCAGTGCCCGCACGTGTCTGCCGATCAGTCTGATCTTGCCGCAGTTGCTTGGGTGTGGTGCCTGGAGGAATAATGCAGAAAATACAGAAATTTTTTATTGCAAATTCTTGCCCATGGGGCTAATTGCAGGTGAACAAAATCAAATACACGTAGTGATTAAAAACAGGTAAATGGTCTGAATTCAGACATAACGTTACAAAGATTAAGTGATTGACTGTACATACAGAATATAGAATAGGGTTCTAATCAAACGTTACTTTTGCGGGGTTACATTTTGGTCACAAATAGTAAGCGTACGACGAAACATAGAGATGGACAAACAGACAATATGTCAAAGACAATACTACAGTCCATTGGGGTGAAGTAATACAAAATCCCAATACTAATACTTCAGAAAACTCACAACTACAACATAAAGAACGTCTCACTCAATAAAAGGGAAATAAAGACTTTGACCAAGGACTTGCTTTGACAAATCAAGTAAATATCTGTTACCTGCTGTGTCGCGAGTCTGGGACTGCTGCTGCCCTCCCGACATGATACCGTTTCTCAAATTTCTGCACAGCAAAAACACGTCCTACACCTGGCACGGTGTTTGTCGAATCACGCGAAGCATGACAAGCAATCATGGGTACCGTTACCTTATCAATTTTAAAAGTGAAAAAATGGCAAAAAATATTTCATGAATAGATTAGCACCCAAGCAATAAATATTTCTACTGACTGGAAAGAAGAACTTAAAAGGATGAAAGCAATTCATACTGCGTAAGCAACAATTATGGTACTTTCAAAAGTCGATACACGTGCTCTTTATTTGAAGTTATCGAAAACAATCTACAAATGTAATCATTTTTTTTCAAACACGATAGACTTATTTGTGTTATTTCATACAACTCTAAACTAGATGAACACTATTGTAAATATTTTACGTGCGTCAATAAAAATCAAACGTTTTCTGCAGACAATATTTTCTTATTTTTCTTATTTTATGGAACAGACCATAAAGGATAGTTGGGGCCAGCCCTATTGTAGATGATTTACAGTTTGATGAGCAACACAACAAGTATGAAACCAATCCATCCAGCCGTTCTTGAGTAATCATCTACACAGACAGAGACACATAACAGAAAATATAACCTCCATTCCATGACATTTCATGGAGGTAATAATGGCCTTTAATTGTACATTTTTGCCCAACCGAGCTAACTACAGGTCACAAGAAGACAAAACATAGATATATAAGCATCACAGACACAGATGTAGTCTAACACAGAAGTTCAACGTCCTCTCTCTTCTTGGTAATTGTGAAAATGTAGGACTGTATTGGTTTAGCTATGTTCAGTTTGTCAAAAAGCATGAGGAATATGAACTTGTCAGTGCTACTCATGTGTCTAAAGTGAGGACATCTACTTTCTATGTAACTGAATAGAGTATTTCTATCTTTGACATACACAGTCCAATCAACCATGAGATGCACTTCGTCTTCTAAAATTGGTAACAGATGTAGTACATTTTCATGATGAGACTTAGACAGTTACATTCAGAGACTTATTGCTTTATTTACTTTAAAATTTGCAATCTTGGGTACATAGTAAATAGTAATATGAATTTATATATGCCAAATGTCGATATTGTTGTCTACATTGGCTTACTTAACTGTTGTAGATCTGACTGCCCACTTACTATATGATATAGATATTCGAATGGTACATTAGTCAGTTAGTTTGTCAGTTAGAATCAGAGCCTACGTCAACAAAAATTATCATATCATTGATACCACATCCTTCATTCACCAGCCTGTGATTTTACCTGCCTGTTTTGGATAAGTCCATCCCTAATCTCTAAAACACTAGAGATAACAACTTCAAAGTTAACCAATTATAGTTAAGCAAACATTTATTCTGGGGTGTCTGTGCGGCGCAACGGCTAGAGCGTGGGAATCGTAATCAGTAGGTCCTGAGTTCGATACTCGCCATGCCCTGCCCCCACTCATGACGGTGGAGTGACGCCCACCGAGACTCACGGCTTATCTGTCAAAAGGTTACCAAAAGCACGTACGGATTTGGTTCGCCGGTGTGTCAACATCTGCACATTTGCCACTAAGACCCGTAAATCTATTCATAAACATTTATTGTTAATTCATAAATTCTTGATTCTTATCGAGTAAGCATCATTGATACATCTTTTCATCAGATTCTACCCCAACAACACTTACAACACTTATCAGAATAAGGAAACTACATCAGCCGCATCTTTTACACGTATTGAATCTGAAGATCTAAGACTGCTAAGATCTGCTCAACATTGCTTTTAAGCATCTTTTATAGCATTAGTGTCATAATGTTTGAATAATTTTACTTGAAACACTTTCAATCAAATTCTACCTCATCAAACGTATTAGAACATAAAGTAACCAGATCTAGGAATCGAACTGATGACTCTATCTTTCTCAGCCTCTTGACCCAATCCCTTGAACACGTGATTTTTAATGTTTTTTTTTTAAGTCAGCTGGCAGCCAATGGGTAATTTATTCTAATTCGTCCAGGTTGTATTGGCATACGAAAGGTCGCTTTATGAAACATGGAAAGACGTTCCATTTGTAAGGTTGTCCGCCAAGTCGGAAATAACTAACGCAATCCTCACCGCGCGTGCCCTCGTAGTGATCCGGTTGACCCGTACCCCAAGCGCTGTAGCTGCCAAAAGGAGTGTCATCCACCCACTCGAATTTCTCCTGTTCGCGCTTATAGCGCAAACCGATCCAGGCGTCCTGGTCGTATGGGTTGGTCTCGTCGGTATATGATATTGCTACTAGGTAGCGGTTGGTCTTGTCGTCTTTGGGCATGGCAAGGGTACCGTCTTGTTGGCGACAGGTCTCGGCCGCTTCGCTGAAGGTCTTATGTGTTTTGAAGGCCTTGTAGCAGATTCCGTTCGATGGAGATTTCGGTTGATAACCAGAGGGACAAACTGAAAAAGAAAGTAACATCAGAGAGGTGAACTTGATATTGTAGCGTTCGTGTTACTGTAGTAATTCCACACATATCTAGAAAATGTCCCTTGTTCGGATCATTGTCCTTTTCATGTTGTATCGTTTTGGACGACGAAAAGACGTTAAACTGCGGCTTTACAAGGTACGAATTTTCACACGGCGCAGGTTGAGTGCATCCAATGCATGTAAACATCTGTATCTGTATCTATATAGCCGGTATAACCACCCTAAGGCGTAACACACCAGCTTCGCAGGCACGCGGCTGGTTATATTTACACTGAACGACCCGTCAAACCTAGCTTTTGCACATTTATCTGCAAGCGTTCTTTAAAACTATCTAGAGAAGATGCTCTTACTTTACTTGGTGATAACAAATTCCACAAAGAATACTGACCATTTGGTCCAGGTGGCCCAGAAGACCCGGTAGAACGTGGCCCAACTGGCCCCATGGGTCCCCTTTCTCCGGGTGGCCCGGCAGACCCAGCTGGTCCTATGGGTCCCCTTTCTCCGGGTGGCCCGACAGACCCAGCTGGCCCCATGGGTCCCCTTTCTCCGGGTGGCCCGGCAGATCCAGCTGGGCCAATAGATCCCATTTCTCCGGGTGGCCCGGCAGACCCAGCCGGCCCCATGGGTCCCCTTTCTCCGGGTGGCCCGATAGACCCAGCTGGGCCCATAGGCCCCCTTTCTCCTGGAGACCCAGCTGGCCCTATGGGCCCCCTTTCTCCAGGTGGCCCGGCAGACCCAGCTGGCGCCGCGGGCCCCCTTTCTCCGGAAGGGCCGGGTGGCCCAGCGGACCAAACTTGCTCGATGAGCCCCCTTTCGCGTTCCAGCTCCATTATTCGTTCAGTTAGCTTGCCCAAGTCCGCAGAATTAGTGCTCACTTTTACTGTATAGAGAAAAAGCAAATCAAAATCAATTGCATCATATGCATATGACGAGTCAATAATTAACTGCAAGTTAAGAAGAAAAAGCAATCTGTGAACAATGGCTGATAAAGAATCTTGGAAAAGATCTTGGAAAAATATCACTATTTGCTAGCAATGGGGAGGGCAATTTGGTACACCATGAATGTGTATCATTACTTATAATTAAGACTTTCATTAGTGTTCGTGCGTGTGTTAGTGTCTTTGTTTGACTGTGGCCACTATAACTCATAAGTACCTATATGGATTTTTCTCAAACTTGGTATGTTGGCAGATGTTGATGCAGCCTAGAAATGTTTAGACCTGGGTAACCTTAGGTGCTCTCTATCCTATTGTAACGAAATTTTTGGTGTTGATATGGTCTATCATATTTATTTTATTTATTTATCTTTTTATTTATTTATTTATTTATCATATGTTGATAGATATCTATTATGGTCGGAAAGAGGTGACATAAATTTGGGCTCTAGTTTTTTTATTTTGTTAGTGGGATTCTGTTGAGGGAAAAGTGTTATTTGCAATGCAATGATTGCCCTGCAAGCAAGTTAGGATAGTGGCGTCACGTGTGCCGTAACTGGTAAAGCATTCGACTCGGAATCTGGAGGTCCCGTGTTCGATACCAGCCGAGCCCCCGATGCTGTACCCATGGGAAAGGCACTTTACACGACCTTCCTCACTTCACCCAGGTGTAAAAATGGGTACCTGACTTCGGTCGGGGAGGTAAAAGACTACCTTTACCTTCTGTCCGTACTGTGTATGTGGCACTGTTAATATAAGTTATTAACTTAAGTGCAGTGTCACATGGTCTCCGTCAGTTCAAAAGCAAATAGAAAGAAAAGTTAAGAACTTAAGATACTGGCCTGCAAAATATGGCTGAAGTGCGATGGAGGCCACAAGGAACACAACGGCTGTAGCCCGCCACAGTTTCTTGAAAAACCCGGAACATTTCGGCTTGCCGTCAGAGTCTGCACCATAGTCTGAGGTTTGAAAAAAAAAACGCTTAATTTTGGGGGTAAATCATTAGTGTATTTAACAAAGGAAGGGGGTGACACTCGCAATTTGCAACACGTACATACAAAAGAGGAAATAAAATGGCCACCAGTAGATTCATTATGAATGATCACTCGTTCGCTGAGGGAAAAAAACATGATTTAAAAATCGGAGTTAAAAATCGTTTTACCTGCTCTGGAGACGTAAATAGGGTTGATTATACTCGCAGCGGCGTGCGCACGTGCTCGCCAATTAGTCTGGTCTTGCTGCAAGGGCGTGGCGCCTGGGGAAAATACAAAATATGTACAAAATAAGTACTATCACAAAATAAGAATGTATGCATAGTTATCTATAAGGCAAACTTAAGTATTAGAATATTGAGGCCTTTACGATTGCCTTCAGTTGACCTGAACATTTCTTTGTAAATCATACAAAACATATAAAAAATGCTGGACTAAAGGATTCGCGGTTGCACTCTCAATTAATAGAAATTTCATAGAAACCACATAGCACAACGTCCAGTGGATTATCTCTGAATCAACAGTTATTTACGACAGGATTTCAAAACCAGGATAACAAAGAGTCTTACCTATTCCCGAGACGTACATAGTGTTGGATACATTCGCAACAGCGTCCACATATGCCTGCCACTCCGTCCGACCAGGCTGCTTGGGCGTGGTGCCTTTAGGGAAAATGTGAAATAAGCATTATGACAAAATAAAAATATTGGCATAATAACAAGTCATCTGTAAGGTAAGATTGAATGATAAAGCCATTTAACTTACCATCAAATATCCCGATGTTTTTAGAAACTCGTCAAAACATAATAATCGTACCCAAAAAAGATTATGGTAATCTCAACTTCTAGACCTCATGTCTGAAAACAAATAGTGCTAGTGTGTTCTGTTTGAATTATCATTTATTTGCTGAGTATACTGAGTTAACAAAGCAGGGAGGAAAAAAGGACTGGAAATCTTGTTCACCTATTCCCGAGGCGTACATAGGGTTGGATACATTCGCAACTGCGTCCACATATGCCTGCCACTCTGTCCGACCTGGCTGCTTCGGCGTGGTGCCTTTAGGGAAAATGTGAAATTAGCATTATGACAAAATAAGAATATTGGCATAATAACAAGTCATCTGTAAGGTAAGATTGAATGATGAAACCAGTAAACTTACCATCAAATATGCCGATGTTTTTAGAAACTCGTCAAAACATAATAATCGTACCCAAAAAATATCATTAATCTCAACTTATAGACCTCATGTCTGAAAACAAATAATGCTAGTGTGTTCTGTTTGAATAATCATTTTTTTGCTGAGTAAACTGAGTTAACAAAGTAGGGAGGAAAAAAGGACTGGAAATCTTGTTCACCTATTCCCGAGGAGTACATAGGGTTGGATACATTCGCAACTGCGTCCACATATGCCTGCCACTCTGTCCGACCAGGCTGCTTGGGCGTGGTGCCTTTAGGTAAAATGTGAAATAAGCATTATGACAAAATATAAATATTAGCATGATAACAAGTCAGCTGTAAGGTAAGATTGAATGCTAAAGCCAGTAAACTTACCATCAGATATCTCGATGTTTTTTTAAAAACTCATCAAAACAAAGAAATTACGTACCGAAGGAAATGTGATGGTTATCTTAACTTATAGACTTTACTAATTAGAAAATAAATAGTAGAGAGAAGAAGAATATCAGAAAAAATAGAGCTAGTGTATTCTTTACGAATTATAATTTGCTTATTTAGTAACCAAATCAGGCAGGAGAAAAAAATAGGAGTTAAAAGACGTTTTACCAGTTCTTGAGGCGTACATAGGGTTGGGTACATTCGCAGCGGCGTCCGCGCGTGCCTGCCAATCAGTCTGGTCTTGCTGCTTGGGTGTGGCGCCTGGGGGGGGGGGGGGGGTACAAATATGTACAAAATAAATATTATCACAAAATACGAATCTAGGCATAGTTATCTGTAAGGCCAGCTGGAGTATTGGGGTTTTTAGTATTGTTGTCTTTAGGTGACCTGAATATTTTTGTAAATCATACATACAAAACTTTAAAAGTAGCGTATCAAAGGAAATGTGTTGTCTCAATTTATGGAATGTATGTTCGAAAACAAATAGCATTACCAGTACATCATCAAAAATGAAAAGGATAAGTTACCAAACGACATAATATAAAAAAAGAAACCGGGATTCCAAAACCTGGATTGGAAGAATTTTAGGCCCTTAAAAAGTTACCCTTGCAAAATCCAGCCGTCCTTGTATTTGGGGCTTTAAACAGTCGATGTAAGTGTAGTGTATATATTACCATAGCAAAATCCACCCGTCCCTGTATTTGGGGAGTTAAACAGTCGATGTAAGTGTACTAAATATTGTATGTGTAGTGAATATTGTACTTCTTCGTTCAGTTTCATAATATATTTGTGCTTCTACATTTTTTCGGTATGATTGCAACACGGTGTTAGAAATACCAGTGCCTGATGCACTTTAATTTTACATCACATTTTTTATCACTTCAGCTGAAAATAAAAAAATGTAAGAAAATAAGGATGAATGAATAAATGGTTTATTGACTTGTGTGTGAAAATTTGCAGCCCTTTCTAGGCGCAAATACCTTCCACTCACATTTTAAGGTAAATAGAAAAGGTGGGACACTTCGTCTTCCACTGCTTCCAGAAAAGAAGTCAACCCCCAAATACTCCGTAGCTATCAACAGTATTGCTAGAATAGTCACTTGTTTCCACTTGTCACCATTGTTACCTATACCAAAGTCTTGTATTTGTATTATATGTATATGTTTACTATATATTCAGTATGTTCCATGTTGCAATGGGCCCTCGGGCAAGGACTTACAAAAATTAATAAACATAAATTTTGCTCAAAACGCCACATATTTATAGTGCACGTATCAAAAAGTTAAGGTAGTAAAGAAATCCTAGCTACCGACCTCTCAGTACAGTAACTGTAAACTTTATATTTGTTTTGCTTGTCCTTACCGGCTCTTGTGGCGTACACGTTGGGAATACTCGCAGTGCCCGCACGTGTCTGTCGAACAGTCTGATCTTGCCGCAGTTGCTTGGGTGTGGTGCCTGGAGGAATAATGCAGATAATACAGAAATTTTTTATTGCAAATTCTTGCCCATGGGGCTAATTGCAGGTGAACAAAATCAAATACACGTAGTGATTAAAAACAGGTAAATAATCTGAATTCAGACATAACGTTACAAAGATTAAGTGATTGACTGTACATACAAAATATAGAATAGGGTTCTAAACATACGTTACTTTTGCGGGGTTACTTTTTGGTCACAAATAGTAAGCGTACGACGAAACATAGAGATGGACAAACAGACAATATGTCAAAGACAATACTACAGTCCATTGGGGGTGAAGTAATGAAAATCCCAATACTAATACTTCAGAAAACTCACAACTACAACATAAAGAACGTCTCACTCAATAAAAGGGAAATAAAGACTTTGACCAAGGACTTGCTTTGACAAATCAAGTAAATATCTGTTACCTGCTGTGTCGCCAGTCTGGGACTGCTGCTGCCCTCCCGACATGATACCGTTTCTCAAATTTCTGCACAGCAAAAACACGTCCTACACCTGGCACGGTGTTTGTCGAATCACGCGAAGCATGACGCCAACTTATCAAGCAATCATGGGTACCGTTACCTTATCAATTTTAAAAGTGAAAAAATGGCAAAAAACATTTCATGAATAGATTAGCACCCAAGCAATAAATATTTCTACTGACTGGAAAGAAGAACTTAATAAAAGGATGAAAGCAATTCATACTGCGTAAGCAACAATTATGGTACTTTCAAAAGTCGATACACGTGCTCTTTATTTGAAGTTATCGAAAACAATCTACAAATGTAATCATTTTTTTCAAACACGATAGACTTATTTGTGTTATTTCATACAACTCTAAACTAGATTAAACACTATTGTAAATATTTTACGTGCGTCAATAAAAATCAAACGTTTTCTGCAGACAATATTTTCTTATTTTTCTTATTTTATGGAACAGACCATAAAGGATAGATGGGGCCAGCCCTATTGTAGATGATTTACAGTTTGATGAGTACAGTTTGCTTATTTCATTTTCGTCTACTCTTCTTATCTTTAGTTCGTCTACTTTTGTACATCGTTCTTTATACCTAAGAACCCGTGTTAAATAACGAATGAATGAATAAATAAAGGCCTTTAATTGTACATTTTTGCCCAACCGAGCTAACTACAGGTCACAAGAAGACAAAACATAGACATATAAGCATCACAGACACAGATGTAGTCTAACACAGAAGTTCAACGTCCTCTCTCTTCTTGGTAATGGTGAAAATGTAGGACTGTGTGGGTTTAGCTATGTTTGGTTTGTCAAAACGCATGAGGAATATAAATTTGTCAGTGCTACTCATGTGTCTAAAGTGAGGACATCTACTTTCTATGTAACTGAATAGAGTATTTCTATCTTTGACATACACAGTCCAATCAACCATGAGATGCACTTCGTCTTCTGAAATTGGTAACAGATGTAGTACATTTTCATGATGAGACTTAGACAGTTACATTCAGAGACTTATTGCTTTATTTACTTTAAAATTTGCAATCTTGGGTACATAGTAAATAGTAATATGAATTTATATATGCCAAATGTCGATATTGTTGTCTACATTGGCTTACTTAACTGTTGTAGATCTGACTGCCCACTTACTATATGATATAGATATTCGAATGGTACATTAGTCAGTTAGTTTGTCAGTTAGAATCAGAGCCTACGTCAACAAAAATTATCATATCATTGATACCACATCGTTCATTCACCAGCCTGTGATTTTACCTGCCTGTTTTGGATCAGTCCATCCCTAATCTCTAAAACACTAGAGATAACAACTTCAAAGTTAACCAATTATAGTTAAGCAAACATTTATTCTGGGGTGTCTGTGCGGCGCAACGGCTAGAGCGTTGGAATCGTAATCAGTAGGTCCTGAGTTCGATACTCGCCATGCCCCTGCCCCCATGACGGTGGAGTGACGCCCACCTAGCCTCACGGCTTATCTGTCAAAAGGTTACCAAAAGCACGTACGGATTTGGTTCGCCGGTGTGTCAACATCTGCACATTTGCCACTAAGACCCGTAAATCTATTCATAAACATTTATTGTTAATTCATAAATTCTTGATTCTTATCGAGTTAGCATCATTGATACATCTTTTCATCAGATTCTACCCCAACAACACTTACAACACTTATCAGAATAAGGAAACTACATCAGCTGCATCTTTTACACGTATTCAATCTGAAGATCTAAGACTACTAAGATCTGCTCAACATTGCTTTTAAGCATCTTTTATAGCATTAGTGTCATAATGTTTGAATAATTTTACTTGAAACACTTTCAATCAAATTCTACCTCATCAAACGTATTAGAACATAAAGTAACCAGATCTAGGAATCGAACTGATGACTCTATCTTTCTCTTGACCCAATCCCTTGAACACGTGATTTTTAATGTGTTTTTTTTAAGTCAGCTGGCAGCCAATGGGTAATTTATTCTAATTCGTCCAGGTTGTATTGGCATACGAAAGGTCGCTTTATGAAACATGGAAAGACGTTCCATTTGTAAGGTTGTCCGCCAAGTCGGAAATAACTAACGCAATCCTCACCGCGCGTGCCCTCGTAGTGATCCGGTTGACCCGTACCCCAAGCGCTGTAGCTGCCAAAAGGAGTGCCATCCACCCACTCGAATTTCTCCTGTTCGCGCTTATAGCGCAAACCGATCCAGGCGTCCTGGTCGTATGGGTTGGTCTCGTCGGTATATGATATTGCTACTAGGTAGCGGTTGGTCTTGTCGTCTTTGGGCATGGCAAGGGTACCGTCTTGTTGGCGACAGGTCTCGGCCGCTTCGCTGAAGGTCTTATGTGTTTTGAAGGCCTTGTAGCAGATTCCGTTCGATGGAGATTTCGGTTGATAACCAGAGGGACAAACTGAAAAAGAAAGTAACATCAGAGAGGTTAACTTTATATTGTATCGTGTGTGTTACTGCAGTACTTCCACACATACCTAGAAAATGTTTGAATCAGTCTCCATTTTGTATTGTATTTTTTTTGGACGACAAAAAGACTGCGGCTTTTCAAAGCAAGAATTTTCATACGGCGCAGGTTCAGTGCATCCAATGCAAGTAAACTTCTGTATCTGTATCTACTAGTATATAGCCGGTATAACCGCCGTTCGATGTAACACACCAGCTTCGCAGGCATGCAGCGCGGCAGCAGCTAGTTATATTACACTGAACAACCCGTCACACCTAGCTTTTGCACATCTATCTGCAAGCGTTCTTTAAAAATATCCAGAGAAGATGCCCCTACTGTGCTCGGTGATAACAAATTCCACTCTACGATAGTTCTTGGAAAGTAATTTTTGAACAAATCAATCCTAGATTGGTAACTATGGTAGCTTCGAACTCATAAACGATACGAAAGAGCACTGACCATTTGGTCCAGGTGGTCCAGAAGACCCGGCAGAACGTGGCCCAGCCGGCCCCATAGGTCCCCTTTCTCCTGGAGGCCCGGCAGATCCAGCTGGCCCCATGGGCCCCCTTTCATCGAGTGGCCCGGCAGATCCAGCTGGGCCCATAGGCCCCCTTTCTCCTGGAGACCCAGCTGGGCCTATGGGCCCCCTCTCTCCGGGTGCCCCGGCAGATCCAGCTGGGCCAATAGATCCCCTTTCTCTGGGTGGCCCGGCAGACCCAGCCGGCCCCATGGGCCCCCTCTCTCCGGGTGGCCCGGCAGACCCAGCTGGGCCCATGGGTCCCCTTTCTCCGGGTGTCCCGGCAGACCCAGCCGGCCCCACGGGTCCCCTTTCTCCGGGTGGCCCGGCAGACCCAGCTGGGCCCGTGGGCCCCCTTTCTCCGGGTGGCCCGACAGACCCAGCCGGCCCCATAGGTCCCCTTTCTCCAGGTGGCCCGGCAGACCCAGCCGGCCCCATGGGTCCCCTTTCTCCGGAAGGTCCGGGTGGCCCAGCGGACCAAACTGGCCCGATGGGCCCCCTTTCGCGTTCCAGCTCCATTATTCGTTCAGTTAGCTTGCCCAAGTCCGCAGAATTAGTGCTCACTTTTACTGTATAGAGAAAAAGCAAATCAAAATCAATTGCATCATATGCATATGACGGGTCAATAATTAACTGCAAGTTAAGAAGAAAAAGCAATTTGGGAATAATGGTTTATAAAGAATCTTGGAAAAGATCTTGGAAAAATATCACTATTTGCTAGCAATGGGGAGGGCAATTTGGAAAGCTTAAGTACACCATGAATGTGTATCATTACCTATAATTAAGACTTTCATTAGTGTTCGTGCGTGTGTTAGTGTCTTTGTTTGACTGTGGCCACTATAACTCATAAGTACCTATATGGATTTTTCTCAAACTTGGTATGTTGGCAGATGTTGATGCAGCCTAGAAATGTTTAGACTTGGGTAACCTTAGGTGCTCGCTATCCTATTGTAACGGAATTTTTGGTGTTGATATCGTCTATCATATTTATTTTTTTATTTATTTATTTATCTATTTATTTATCATATGTTGATAGATATCTATTATGGTCGGAAAGAGGTGACATGAATTTGGGCTCTAGTTTTTTATTTTGTTAGTGGGATTCTGTTGAAGGAAAAACTGCTATTTGTAATGTAATGATTGCCCTGCAAGCAAGTTAGGATAGTGGCGTCGCATGTGCCGTAACTGGTAAAGCATTCGACTCGGAATCTGGAGGTCCCGTGTTCGATACCAGCCGAGCCCCCGATGCTGTACCCATGGGAAAGGCAATTTACACGACCTTCCTCACTTCACCCAGGTGTACCTGACTTCGGTCGGGGAGGTAAAAGACTACCTTTACCTTCTGTCCGTACTGTGTATGTGGCACTGTTAATATAAGTTATTAACTTAAGTGCAGTGTCAGATTGTCTCCGTCAGTCCAAAAGCAAATAGAAAGAAAAGTTAAGATACTGGCCTGCAAAATATGGCTGAAGTGCGATGGAGGCCACAAGGAACACAACGGCTGTAGCCCGCCACAGTTTCTTGAAAAAACCGGAACATTTCGGCTTGCCGTCAGTGTCTGCACCATAGTCTGAGGTTTGAACAATAAACGCATTGATTTGGGGGTAAATCATTAGATTATCCAAGAAAGGAAAGTAGTGACACTCCCAATTTGTACCACGTAACGCCAGTTTACTTAACTTATTGTAAAAAAAACACAGGGTATTTAAGAATATCGAGTCGACGGACGGTGATTTCAAAGTGCAATCTCTTTTGAAATCATCGCAATTTGAAAAAAAAACACCGTCTGTCAACTGAATATTCCTAAATGCCCTGTTTTGAAAACGACGGATATACGTTACCCCTCGAATAAAGGTGAACTGATGGTACATAAAAAAGGAAATAAAATGGCGACCAGTTTTATTATAAAAAATTTTTCGTCCGCTGAGTTAAAAGTCCTTTTACCTGCTCTGGTGACGTAAATAGGGTTGATTATACTCGCAGCGGCGTGCGCACGTGCCCGCCAATCAGTCTGGTCTTCCTGCAAGGGCGTGGCGCCTGGGGAAAATACAAAATATGTACAAAATAAGTACTATCACAAAATAAGAATGTATGCATAGTTATCTATAAGGCAAACTTAAGTATTAGAATATTGAGGCCTTTACGATTGCCTTCAGTTGACCTGAACATTTCTTTGTAAATCATACAAAACATATAAAAAATGCTGGACTAAAGGACTCGCGGTTGCACTCTCAATTAATAAAACTTTCATAGAAACCACATAGCACAACGTCCAGTGGATTATCTCTGAATCAACAGTTATTTACGACAGGATTTCAAGACCAGGACAACAAAGAGTCTTACCTGTTCCCGAGGCGTACATAGGGTTAGGTACATTCGCAACAGCGTCCACATATGCCTGCCACTCAGTCCGACCTGGCTGCTTGGGCGTGGTGCCTTTAGGGAAATGTGAAATTAGCATTATGACAAAATAAGAATATTAGCATGATAACAAGTCATCTGTAAGGTAAGATTAAATGCTAGAGCCAGTAAACTTACCATCAAATATCCCGATGTTTTTAGAAACTCGTCAAAACATAATAATCGTACCCCCAAAAAATATTATAGTAATCTCAACTCATAAACCTCATGTCTGAAAACAAATAGTGCTAGTGTGTTCTGTTTGAATTATCATTTATTTGCTGAGTAAACTGAGTTAACAAAGCAGGGAGGAAAAAAGGACTGGAAATCTTGTTCACCTGTTCCCGAGGCATACATAGGGTTGGATACATTCGTAACTGCGTCCACATATAACTCATCAAAACATAGAAATTACGTACCGAAGAAAATGTGATGGTTATCTTAACTTATAGACTTTACTAATTAGAAAATAAATAGTACAGAGAAGAAGAATATCAGAAAAAATAAAGCTAGTGTATTCTTTACGAATTATAATTTGCTTATTTAGTAACCAAATCAGGCAGGAGAAAAAAATAGGAGTTAAACGACGTCTTACCTGTTCTCGAGGCGTACATAGGGTTGGGTACATTCGCAACTGCGTCCACATATGCCTGCCACTCAGTCTGACCTGGCTGCTTGGGCGTGGTGCCTTTAGGAAAAATGTGAAATTAGCATTATAACAAAATAAGAATATTAGCATGATAACAAGTCATCTGTAAGGTAAGATTAAATGCTAGAGCCAGTAAACTTACCATCAAATATCCCAATGTTTTTTAAAAACTCATCAAAACATAGAAATTACGTACCGAAGAAAATGTGATGGTTATCTTAACTTATAGACTTTACTAATTAGAAATTAGATAGTACAGAGAAGAAGAATATCAGAAAAAATAGAGCTACTGTATTCTTTACGAATTATAATTTGCTTATTTAGTAACCAAATCAGGCAGGAGAAAAAACTAGGAGTTAAAAGACGTTTTACCAGTTCTTGAGGCGTACATAGGGTTGGGTACATTCGCAGCGGCGTCCTCACGTGCCTGCCAATCAGTCTGGTCTTGCTGCTTGGGTGTGGCCCCTGGGGGGGGGGGGGGGTGATACAAAATATGTAAAAAATAAATATTATGACAAAATACGAATCTAGGCATAGTTATCTGTAAGGCCAGCTGGAGTATTGGGGTTTTTAGTATTGTTGTCTTTAGGTGACCTGAATATTTTTGTAAATCATACATACAAAACTTTAAAAGTAGCGTAGCAAACGAAATGTGTTGTATCAATTTATGGATGTTATGGTATGTTAGAAAACAAATAGCATGACCCGTACACCATCAAACATGACAATAATAAGTTACCAAACGACATTTGGTGGCAATCTCAACTTACAGAATAAAACCAGTATCAGTAAAATTTAAGAGTGACCATTTAAATAGTAAAAAAAGCAACCGGGATTCCAAAACCTGGATTGGAAGAATTTTAGGCCCTAAAAAGTTACCCTTGCAAAATCCAGCCGTCCCTGTATTTGGGGAGTTAAACAGTCGATGTAAGTGTACTAAATATTGTATGTGTAGTGAATATTGTACTTCTTCGTTCAGTTTCATCATATATTTGTGCTTCTACATTTTTTCGGTATGATTGCAACATGGTGTTAGAAATACCAGTGCCTGATGCACTTTAATTTTACATCACAGTTTTTGATCACTTCAGCTGAAATTGAAAAATGTAAGAAAATAAGGATGAATGAATAAATGGTTTATTGACTTGTGTGTGAAAATATGCAGCCCTTTCTAGGCGCAAATACCTTCCACTCACATTTCAAGGTAAATAGAAAAGGTGGGATACTTCGTCTTCCACTGCTTCCGGAAAAGAAGTCAACCCCCAAATACTCCGTAGCTATCAACAGTATTGCTAGAATAGTCACTTGTTTCCACTTGTCACCATTGTTACCCATACCAAAGTCTTGTATTTGTATTATATGTATATGTTTACTATATATTCAGTATGTTCCATGTTGCAATGGGCCCTCGGGCAAGGACTTACAAAAATTAATAAACGTAAATTTTGCTCAAAACGCCACATATTTATAGTGCACGTATCAAAAAGTTAAGGCAGTAAAGAAATCCTAGCTACCGACCTCTCAGTACAGTAACGGTAAACATTATATTTGTTTTGCTTGTCCTTACCGGCTCTTGTGGCGTACACGTTGGGAATACTCGCAGTGTTCGCACGTGTCTGCCGATCAGTCTGATCTTGCCGCAGTTGCTTGGGTGTGGTGCCTGGAGGAATAATGCAGATAATACAGAATTTTTTTATTGCAAATTCTTGCCCATGGGGCTAATTGCAGGTGAACAAAATCAAATACACGTAGGGATTAAAAACAGGTAAATAATCTGAATTCAGACATAACGTTACAAAGATTAAGTGATTGACTGTACATACAGAATATAGAATAGGGTTCTAAACATACGTTACTTTTGCGGGGTTACTTTTTGGTCACAAATAGTAAGTGTTACCCGCCCGACCGCGAGGGCCGGGCGCTAGACGGGGACTACAGACGACGTCAGAGCCCAGACTTCGGGAGACCAAACTTTAATGTCAAACAAGATGGATTCACTTCACAGAACTCTAGTCCCATGCTCCTTTGCGCGCTTGGACCAAACCATTTTCAACTAGGGGTGTTTCCACATCGTTACACACGCCCCCTCAAAATCAAATGGCGTCCCGACATTACTGTTACAATGCTATATCTACTTAACAATAACTGAACGTATAACTTTGAGTAATAATTGAGCATGCAATAAAACAAACTGTGTTCCTTTTAACTAACTTCTTTTTACAACTCTAACCTCTACTTCTGGCAAGTTGTTGCATGTTACAACAGTTTACAAAAACCTTTCCTAACATATAACAAAACTATTGGACTTAACCCAATTTAACATCTTCTTGGATGACCAATTACCGCAAAAGTTTGATCAAATGTTCGTCTGTTCTTCTTGTGCTCTACAGATAATAGACACAGAATAAACTTCTCAGTCTTTTATATAGTCAGAGCTATTGGTTCATCTCATCTACCTTCGGAGTTATTGGTTCATCTCATCTACCTTCGGAGTACATAATATACTAATGTATTTCCACATTTCATGTATTTCCACAGTTTCTCTTTCACAATTGAATAACTATGGAGCTGAGTTGGAGCTTAATGTCCGTCTGGCACCCGTATCTCCGTACATTTTCAGTTGGCTTCATTCAAACTTCTCTGGATGACATCCACTTTCTGGAAGTGACTTCAAACATGGCAGTCTTGGATTTTCCTTCAGAATTCTCAACTTCAGTTGTCTTGGGCTTGGTTTCGGGACATCCTCAAACTCGGTATCTTGGATTTCTTACCGGACATCCTCAACTCTGTTGTCTTGGGTTTGGTTCCACAACACCCTCAAACTCGGTATCTTGGGTTTACATCCGGCCATCCTCAACTCTGTTGTCTTGGACTGTCCTCAACCCTCAAACTAAGCATTCTTGAATTCTAATTTCTACCTAAAATCCTAGGCTCAACCATGTTTTATTGTAGCGCTGGATTCAGAGTCCAAAAGGCTACCTTTCTTCTTAAGACTGAGCCTCCATGCCCATTGCTTGATATTATATCTCTGGTACCAGACTTCTTCAGCATAGACAATAACTAGACAACTTCGTATGAATGCTAATTGTTAATCTACATACCAAACATACACTATGAATTCAATCTATAACGTAAAAAAATGTTGAACATGCGAGAGTCCTGCTTGCTTGTGCTTGATGTCTACTTGTCTTGACAGTCCTGACTGCATCAGTTCTTCCTCTGTTTTTGCCACAGTCTTGTGTGCTTGCCGGCCTGTGCTTGTCATCTTCTTTCCATTGTGGAGACACATGATTGACGTTCTTGATCTCCCCAGTGCCCTCCCGATCTCCTCCATTACTTGAGTCTCCTGTATCTTGTTTACTAGGGTTACCTCAGTGGGTTGACCTCTGGCTATGCTGGTGAATAACGCAACTGTTCTGCAGGGCTGATAGGTAATTTGACACCAACCACATGTGCCCGTTTTCCCGCCGAAGCTGGTACAGGCCACACTGACGAGTGGAAGTCTGCTATTTTCCCCTTGCACTGCTTCTGTGACAGGCCTTGGATCCTGTCAAAGTCAATCTCGGTAGAACCTCCAAATTGTTACCCGCCCGACCGCGAGGGCCGGGCGCTAGACGGGGACTACAGACGACGTCAGAGCCCAGACTTCGGGAGACCAAACTTTAATGTCAAACAAGATGGATTCACTTCACAGAACTCTAGTCCCATGCTCCTTTGCGCGCTTGGACCAAACCATTTTCAACTAGGGGTGTTTCCACATCGTTACATAAGCGTACGACGAAACATAGAGATGGACAAACAGACAATATGTCAAAGACAATACTACAGTCCATTGGGGTGAAGTAATACAAAATCCCAATACTAATACTTCAGAAAACTCACAACTACAACATAAAGAACGTCTCACTCAATAAAAGGGAAATAAAGACTTTGACCAAGGACTTGCTTTGACAAATCAAGTAAATATCTGTTACCTGCTGTGTCGCCAGTCTGGGACTGCTGCTGCCCTCCCGACATGATACCGTTTCTCAAATTTCTGCACAGCAAAAACACGTCCTACACCTGGCACGGTGTTTGTCGAATCACGCGAAGCATGACGCCAACTTATCAAGCAATCATGGGTACCGTTACCTTATCAATTTTAAAAGTGAAAAAATGGCAAAAAATATTTCATGAATAGATTAGCACCCAAGCAATAAATATTTCTACTGACTGGAAAGAAGAACTTAAAAGGGTGAAAGCAATTCATACTGCGTAAGCAACAATTATGGTACTTTCAAAAGTCGATACCCGTGCTCTTTATTTGAAGTTATCGAAAACAATCTACAAATGTAATCATTTTTTTTCAAACACGGTAGACTTATTTGTGTTATTTCATACAACTCTAAACTAGATGAACACTATTGTAAATATTTTACGTGCGTCAATAAAAATCAAACCTTTTCTGCAGACAATATTTTCTTATTTTTCTTATTTTATGGAACAGACCATAAAAGATAGTTGGGGCCAGCCCTATTGTAGATGATTTACAGTTTGATGAGTACAGTTTGCTTATTTCATTTTCGTCTACACTTCTTATCTTTAGTTCGTCTACTTTTGTACATCGTTCTTTATACCTAAGAACCCGTGTTAAATAACGAATGAATGAATAAATAAAGGCCTTTAATTGTACATTTTTGCCCAACCGAGCTAACTACAGGTCACAAGAAGACAAAACATAGACATATAAGCATCACAGACACAGATGTAGTCTAACACAGAAGTTCGACGTCCTCTCTCTTCTTGGTAATGGTGAAAATGTAGGACTGTATGGGTTTAGCTATGTTCGGTTTGTCAAAACGCATGAGGAATATAAATTTGTCAGTGCTACTCATGTGTCTAAAGTGAGGACATCTACTTTCTATGTAACTGAATAGAGTATTTCTATCTTTGACATACACAGTCCAATCAACCACGAGATGCACTTCGTCTTCTAAAACTGGTAACAGATGTAGTTCATTTTCATGATGAGACTTAGACAGTTACATTCAGAGACATTTTGGTTTATTTACTTTAAAATTTACAATCTTGGGTACATAGTAAATAGTAATATGAATTTATATATGCCAGATGTCGATATTGTTGTCTACATTGGCTTACTTAACTGTTGTAGATCTGACTGCCCACTTACTATATGATATAGATATTCGAATGGTACATTAGTCAGTTAGTTTGTCAGTTAGAATCAGAGCCTACGTCAACAAAAATTATCATATCATTGATACCACATCGTTCATTCACCAGCCTGTGATTTTACCTGTCTGTTTGTGGCCTGTCACCTAGGATCAGTCCATCCCAAATCTCTAAAACACTAGATACTTCAAAGTTAACCAATTATAGTTAAGCAAACATTCATTCTGGGGTGTCTGTGTGGCGCAACGGCTAGAGCGTTGGAGTAGGAATCAGTATGTCCTGAGTTCGATACTCGCCATGCCTCTGCCCCCATTCATGACGGTGGAGTGACGCCCACCGAGCCTCACGGCTTATCTGTCTAAAGGTGACAAAAAAAACCTTCAGATTTGGTGCGCCAGTGTGTCAAAATCTGCACATTTGCCACGAAGACCCGTGAATTTATTCATAAACATTTATTGTTAATTGATAAATTGTTGATTCTTATCGAGTAAGCATTATTAAAACATCTTTTTATAAGATGTTACCCCAACAACACTTATAACACTTATCAGAATAAGGAAACTACTAGTACATCAGCCGCATCTTAAAAACGTATTCAATCTGAAGATCTACTAAGATCTGCTTAACATTGCTTTTAAGCATCTTTTATAGCATAAGTGTCATGATGTATGAATCATTATAGTTGAAATACTTTTAATCAAATTCTACCTCATCAAACGTAACATGAAGGAACCAGATTTAGGAATCGAATTGATGACTCTGTCTTCCTCAGCCTCTTGATCCTATCCCTCATTGATCATCATAGATACATCTTTTCATCAGATTCTACCCCAGCATCACTCATCAGAATAAGGATCAGTTTATCTCGAATCTCTAAAACACTGCATAAATACATAAAGTTTAACACTAACCATCTCAATAATCATCAAACATTTCCATAATAGTTAAGCACAACATTTTGTCTTAGTTCAGAATTTCTTGACTGTTATATAGTCAGCATCCTTCATACATTTTTAAAAATCAGATTCTACCGACAACACTCATCATAATATTAACAGAACTTCAGCAACCTCAATTTTTACACGTATTCAATCTGAAGCTCTAAGAATGCTGTAAGACTACTAAGATCTGTTTAACTTTGCTTTTAAGCATCTTTTAGCTTTTAACTTGCTTCAATATGTTGATAGCATAAAGTTTGATAAACGTGACACACACTGAACTAAATTCTAATACCAGGACCTCAGTCCTCCTCAACTTCCTGACGAAATCGCTATGGACAAGTGAGTTTAATTTACGTCTGAAGTCAGCAACGTTGGTTGAAAGTAGCCAGCTTGCTTATCTGTCAACGTCCCTTCATTTACCTCAGCTCTTACCTGGTGTCGTCGTATTTTACTGTCAAGGCCACACGACACGTAAACCAGCATGGCTAAAGTTCTGCCTGTCGCCTAGGTACGTCCTGTGAGGAGGTAAATGGTATTGTTGTTGTTCATACCGCAGTGTCTATGCCAAAAGCTATGCCATAATCACAGTGTCTGGTGACAGATAACCCACAGCGAAGTCTCAAGTAATCTCCAAGCACATCCTACGGTAGCATAAGACGAAAAATATCAAAAGCTGCCAGAGGAGTGAAGCTGGCCTATAGAAGTGTGTTTGGTTCCCAGTGGCCGATGACTACCTTTGGCCTGCTATGCTCCTTAGCCAGCTTTGATACTATCTCATGCCACTGGTAAATCTGCCCAAAGATTAGTTTAAGATTCAAAGCTGAGGCAAAGGAGAAGGACCAGGAAGGCCCCTCAACAAAAGGACTCGACTCTGATAATCTTATCATACTCTTCAGGAGTGGCTGTCCATCATTGCCTGTCTTGGCACATATGTCAGCAAGGTTTCTTGATGTTTCAGTAGCAGCGTATATTTCTAAAGGGAGGATTTGCAAGCCATTTCCGTTAACGTGCTTGATTGAGGCGCCTCCTCAAACAGGGGACCCTCAGTTACGTCCCTGTTGAAAGACGGGCGCAGCCCCAACCAAGATGCCCTAGTACCTATAATTTGAACTGGGGTCTCCCTGTTATCAACTGATCGCAACCAGGAGTCCAACTGGTTGAGCTACAGGGACATCCCTGGTAAGGCTTAGGTCACATTGCTAAACTGGGGCCCGGCCGGAACGCTTTAATTAAGAAACGAAAAATTAAAATGTATACCTAGATATATACACATATCATGCCCATGAACCTTATTTTGACATTTTGTGTATTCTGATGTCTTTGATATAATTCTTTTCGCTCCCGAAAGCTGCCCGGCCGGGCCCCGGTTTGGACATGTGACCTAAACCTAAACTGGATGTCCATCATGAACATAGGGCAAGCCTAGTATCCCTACCAATTTGCAATTATACATTTTATGGCTGATTTCAATAACTATGTCACTTCTGCATGTGAGAGTGTAACTGAAGCCCACCTGGGATGACTTGGCATACGAAGGGTAGGGGGTGGTCACACGACAAGTCGTTCCAATAACCTCCTTTGACAGGGTCATGATGATATTGGGCACAATCTTCATTACCCCAACTATCCGGCTGTCCCAAACCCCACGAGCTGTAGGCGCCCAGAGGAGTGCCATCCAGCCACTCGAAGTTCCCCTCCCTGCGCCGATCGTGCAGGCCGATCCAGTGGCTTTGGGCATCAGGGTTAAAGCGTAGAAGAAGGTTGGACAGGGGGTCTCGGGGCATGGCGAGGGTGGCGCCGTCTTGCTCACAGGCCGCCTTCGCTGCATTGAAGCTCGAAGGGGTGAGAAACATCTTGTAGCAGATGCCATTCCCATTCCAGTAACCTCTCGGACAAGGTACTGGAAAAGGTGGGTTAACAACGTTAATTCATCCTGTCATACATGAACACTCTGTCATTTACTGATTTACTGTATTTTTGTATCTATTAGCCTGATTAAATCTCGTTCATAGCAGCCCGACCAACATCCGCCGGCCTCCTCTGTGGGGAGGGGCCAGTTACAGCCCGGACATCAGAGTTTGTGTTACACAGACTACTGTTTGTAATAATTATAGTGACTTTTTGTCTGTGGTAAAGGTGCTTAATCAAATGTAATTTTTGTGGTTATAAGTTTTTTTATTGAAGCAATGGAAAGGGAATATAGTCCTAACCTTCATTCCACTTGGAACCAGTCATTCCCGGAGGTCCAGGAGGCCCTGGCTGGCCAACCTTTCCCACTGGGCCAGCCGGCCCCATGGGTCCCCTTTCTCCCGGAGGCCCGACAGATCCAGGGCCAGTGGGCCACATGGCTCCCCTCTCTCCTGGCGGTCCAGGGGGTCCGGGAGGCCCGACACATCCAGGGCCAGCTGGCCCCACGGGTCCCATCTCTGTCGGTGGTCCGGCAAACCCAGAGACTGTCTGGTTTCCCGGAAAGACGGTCTCCATTTTTCCAGGTGATGCTGGCATCATTGGTGGAGTCGGGGATTTTAAAACGCTATTGCCTTTCAGAGAGCGTTTTAGCATTCCTGCAATATAGATATGGTGCTTTCATTAGATAATAAGTACCATAAGGCAACAAGAATTGAAATAGCCTCAAGTAATATAAAAAAAAACAACTTTTATGCTTTTAGAACTAACAATGGGTCAGTAATGTCAAAGGTAAAAAAATAGTATACACTCAAATATTATATCAGGCCAACAAACTTACGTTCCAGCTCGGTCATTCGGGCTGTAATCTTGCCCAGGTCATCAGAAAGCATGCTCATTTTCACTGTATATCAAAAGAAAGAAAAAGAAAACAAACATATATGACACCATATGGTCACGTGTCCAAATTCGTTAAAATTCGAATGAATGAATGAATGGATAGATGAATCTTTTATTTTGCATGCCAAGCATCATCATTCAATCACTATGTTTTATTTTCATGGCCACTCTTCCAGAGTTCAATGGAGCACTGTTGCAAAGACGAAGCTGGTATTAAAAGAATAACACAACAGACCCACCTGCAAATAATGGCAACAGCACCACAAAGGCTACGGTGAAGAAGATGACCGTGGCTTTCAGGAGACATGTCGTCTTGTTGGTTGTGTCTGGTCCGTGGTTTGGAGATTGACGAAAAGAAACAAAAATAAAAATCATATCATAAACACCATGGTAATCTGGTCCCTATATTCTCCATTTGTAGGCGTAGTGGTGTTTTAAGCCCCGGTCACAAAGCGCGTACGATTCCTTGCGATTCCTTCCGATGCGCAGGATAATCGCAGTGCGACGTAAGTCGGAAGAAAATCGGAAGCAATGGTTTAAGTATATAAAGCCGTGGTCACAAAGCGCGTAGTGGATCGTACGATGAGGTCATAAGAGCGTGCCTGTGTCAATCGCAGTGAATCATAGTAAATCGGGGAGCGTCGTATGGCGAAAAATAGAGCTGAAATGGATTTTGAACATGTTCAAAATTTCGCTATCGTCGTAAGGTTTTATTTGCCCCCATAGCAGAGTTCATTACGGCAATTTTTGTCTACTGATGAGGTTATAGATTTATGATTTTTTACTATGTTGTGATGGTTTCAGTTTTACCTGATATTGTCGATATTGACGAAAAGAGGAAATATATCAGTCGCAACTGCCACAGTCGCAACCAGAGAACAGCGCGTCACGCACAGGTGATGCAGACAATAGTTTGATCGCTTCATGCACGTGAGTTTATAATTAGATCAAATCTCAGCTCTCGTCGGTCTTGGCACTCTTGGGTCAGTTTACCATAATCGTAATAACCATGGGGACAACTCGAACATAAAGGCAGGCTCTATGAGTCGGAAATATATATGATATAATGCTTATCATTTGATTTTTGTATGATGGCATCTTTTTGTTGATAGCATATCATGATACGATCTTCGAAAGAGCCTGACACGTAGAGCCGGCAAGCAGGCCGAGATAACCATACCAGTACTCACGCTTGATTTGAACTTTTTCTTGTAATATTGTTGTCATGGTCTTTTTTAATTTATTTTTACAGTTAAAGATATTATAGGATGGTATTTAACAGCTACGTGCACATGTTTGTTGGTTAAAGAAGCACAAAAGCGGTCAGACGGCTATACAGAAGAGACACAAGTGAAAAATCGTGCGACGCTGGAAAAATTTTGAACACCATCCGATGCGTTGCGATGGCTTGCGATGCTTACGATTTTGTTGCGATGTACTGCGCTCATCGTACGATATGCGGAATAGTCCATCGCAACGAATCGTACGCGCTTTGTGACCGGGGCTTAACTCGGTCCGATGTACTGAGCTTCTGCGTTTAAAGGCCTCGAAGAAGAGAAAAGTCATTGTCTCGACCATTGTTTCGATTTGCATAACAACGTCCAGACAGGTTTTGTTTTCTTTTTCGAGGCCTTAGCCTTTGTTATCTAACCTAGAATTCATGTCGCCACACATGCGGTCTAACCTCTGTGAAAGGGCTTATTCGATTAGTTCATTTTGAGTTGAACCACACAGACCGAAAACAACCGCATACTGAGTCAATGAAAGACACAGAAAAAAGGGTCCGCAATAGGTCCGCGAAAGGTCTCAACAAGCAGTACTTCAACTGGATACCTACCCTGGGTGCCAGATAGGATCAGGCAGCTAGCGACTTTACTCGGGGTCTAAGGCAGTCAGCCCACCTATCTCATATTAGCGCTCCGAGGGGGAGTCGGAAGGAGGTTTTGCTGCCCTTTCCCCTCCTTCGGGTTTAAACTCCCCGGAGCGCCAATATGATATCAGCGGGCTGACTGCCTTGGGCCCCGAATGAACTCACTAGCTGCCCGATCCTGTCTGGTACTGGGAACTGGATACCACAGAACGGCGTGGAAAGCATAGTTGAACGTTTTACCTGCAGGTGGTACGGTGTCGTACAAAGGGTTGTGGATGTTCGCAGCTGCGTCTGCAAGTTTCGCCCAATCAGTATGGTTCTGCTGCTTGGGCGTGGCGTCTGTAGGAAAGACGCAAAATAATCTTTAACGCAAAATAACAATAAGCGTTATTTGTGTGGTGAGGATTACAAAACAGCGACAACAAAAATGCTCCGCCGAAGACGTACGTACCATTGAGGGAATTCGCCGCGGCGTCCGCATGGTCCTGACAATCAGTCTGATCTTGTTGTATGGGTGTGGCGTCTGGAAAAACATGATGATTACAAAATAAGATTTATTGCAGAATAAGAATATAATCTCCATGATCACAAGTTTTCAGTAAGGGCGCGGTCACATAGGTCGTGCGATCGTCATACGATTTTGATGCCACAGGATTTTCAAGCAGGCCGAGACAGAACCAACCACTGACGACATGGATCCCAAAACAGGATTTTCTGCACCAATACAGTTGAACTTTGCAGGAAACGTACATTTTTGTCCCCCAAAATGCGAAGTTAGTCATCGTACGACGATCGCACGACCTGTGTGACCGCGCCCTAAGCTAAAGCAAGGATCCCGAACGCGACAAGAAAACTTTACCTGTTCCGCGGCAGGCGTACATAGGGTTGGGGAAATAAGCAGCGGCGCCGGTAGGTGCCCGACGGTCAGTCTGGTCTTGCTGCTTGGGTGTTGTGTCTGACATGTCTGAGGAGAAATAAAGAAATAAGCATATTTACAAAATAAAAGACAAGCATAATGATTATATGTTATCTGTAAGGTAGAGATCACGAAACCAGGAAAGGAAGACATTTTATACCTGTTCCACTACAGGCGTACATGGGGTTGGGGAAATAAACAGCGACACCAGCAGGTTCGCGACAATCAGTCTGGTCTTGCTGCGTGGGTGTGGCTTCTAGGGGAAAATAACAAAATAAGCATTAGTGATTGCAATATACAAATATGAGCATATTAAACTGAAGGTTATTTGTAAAGCATCGGAGCCACTGGAGGACTTACTAACGAAAAAAAGTTAGCTGTTCTTATATTGAACTGGTCTACCAGTTCATTCTAGTGATGCTGAAGAAGAGTGATGAATGTAACTCGAAACGTCCGGAAGAAAATCTCTGTTTTCTATTCAGTTGTAGAGATTGAATTGTATTTGGACATAAAGGGAGAAGTACAGAAAGACAGACATCCAAAGATGATGTATCTCTCCTTTAAGCTGAAGTAATAAAAGATTTACAAAGTTTTTGCTCTTGTACTAATGTACGACACTGGAGACGACAAATAAAAGAAAGAACGGCTCACTTAAAGAGAATGGAAAGATTTTGACAAGTCTAGAAACTATTTTTACCTGCTGTGTCACCAGTCTGGGACTGCTGCTGCCTTCCCGACATGATGCCACTTGTCAGGTTTCAGAAAAGTAAAAAACACGTCCTACACCTGCCACGGGGGTTGTTGACTGAAGCGAAACCAGACTGTCGCCCAATATATAAAAGAGAAACAACAACCTACGCGCCTACTAATCATGATTAGTCTTCTAAATCAATGCACGGCATTTTTCAAAGTCGCTATTCATCATGAGAGTTATTATTAACAAAAGTTTTTAAAGAATAAAAGCAAAACATATTGATACACAACAAACTACAGGTCTACTAATTAGTCTATTAAATCAATGAACGGACGGCATTTTTAAAAGTCGCTACTCATCTTGCAAGTTATTGAAAACAGTGCACAAATATGCTGTCATCTTTTTCAAAGTACAATGATATGCTTTGTTATGTACGTTTAATCATATCTATACTTCGTAAAGACTCTTAGAAAGTGATTGCACGCTCGCTTACTAGTAGATAAAATTACACTCTCTGAACATTCCTTGAAACCTTTCAGCTGACGTTCTTATATTTTCATTAATTCCGTAACAGAATTTTACCACAGCTGTGTAATCATTATTGGCGCGAAAATATGCAATAAAGGTTTTCATTCATTTATTCATAATTTTACTATGTCTATGGACCAGGGATGGGTACTGGTACAGAAAATGTATGTACAGGTCCGGTTCAGGTCCAGAGGATCAGGTCCAGGTCCGGACCTGATCCTAATTGTCCGTGTGTATGCATGGGCGATACTTAAAACAATAGTCTATTTCGCTACAAAGGATCGGTAAGTCCCAAAACACGTAACCGCCTGCCGGTAGAATCTGCTCATTTTGTTTATTTTGTTCTGAATCGGTCCAACATCCTGTCCACTGTTTTTTCAGGTCCGTTTTTAATGATCCAACAAGACAAAAAAACCCACCCCTAGTCTATACCCATTAACCCTAATCTTATATCTACCAACATTTCTACCTCAGCCTCTATTTGGTATTTTGCTGATGATCTCTTTAAATGTAAAACAGGACAGTAACGAAAACAGTTTGCGTTAGACGACGAAATTGAGACGTTTATTGTGATAAATACGTCTTACTTTACACTTTGCATGAACATAAGCATGTACATATTTTCACTCCACAACTCCATACGAAGAGCCATAAAACAGCTTTCTTCTTAAATGAGGGAGAATTCATATTACACAACCAGTAGGTACTTACATTGGTTACGTTTCGATGTCTCTCAGACACCTTCGTCAGAGCTTCTAACTAGAGTTCTGCTTCTCACCGCTATATGTAGCCGATGTAGGTGGCCAGTTAGAAGCTCTGACGAAGGTGTCTGAGGACATTGAAACGTAAGCAATTTAAGTACCTACTCGTTGTGTTATAAGAATTCTCCCTCATCCTATATTCTACCAACCTGATGAAACTATTTTCAGAAGCTTTCCTCTTTCACATGTTTTGCATTTCTGTCTTAAGCCCCAAATATGCAGCTGCCTTGGTTATAAGAGAGATATTGCTTGGTTAATCTAGACTTTTTTTCTCTATTACATTAACTTCAGTTGACTGTTCTGAAGCTCTAAAATATTAAATTGATGCTAAGAGTTGACTCACACTGTTTACAAATACATCAATGTTATTAAATTGCTTCTCTATGGTTGGATAATCTTCCTTTGATTAGTGTGTCTGATGCAGGTTCCACAAAACTTATCACAACGTGAAGTAGCCAAATTGCTTACTTAGTTTGTTACAGTCACCCGTAGCTTTTACCTGCCTGTTTTCTTGTTTTACCGAAGCTAGTCTGAGAACATGACGATGGGACTAGGTAAGTTAAGTCTGAACAGCTCAACAGTGGTGGTTAGTGCTAAAATTGTTGACTACATTCAGCTCATTCTGAAGCTCTAAGAATACCACATATGTACACTTAGAGTTGCTTTACATTGTCTGGAAGTGCATCTTTCATTTCTTAATTCTTTCTCCTCTTATCACTTTGTCTGAACCAGATTCTACCCCAGCAAAACTCATGAGAACACGAAGTAACCAGCATTTCACCTGACTATATTCTCGCTTTTTACTGACAATCGTTGAGTGACCGGTTTGCAGTAACTGTTGCCTGTCGCCTAGGTTCAGTTCACATTTCATCATGTCTACAATACTACATGAATAGTCTGAGAGTTCATTCACACTGTTTAGAAAAACATCACTAATTCTTTTAAAATTGCTTCTCTATAGCTGGCTGGCTAATGTAGGATTCCCAAAACTCATCAGAACAAAACCAGTTTGCTAACTGAGTCCCGTCGTTGACCCCATCTGCCTGCTTCCTTGTTTTTCTCAGGATCGTCAGAGAACCGTTCAGCAGTGGTAGTCAGATATCTGTCTGTCATCTAGTTACGTCCTGTGGAATTATGAACAAGATTCGTTTATGAAGGTTAGATATCCAGGTAAACAAAGGCAATTTGAACTCTACAACTGGATAAAATTTTGAGATTCACTTCCGGACGTTTCGTGTGACATCCATCACTCTTCTTCATCGTCACTGTCCGTAATTATTCCTATTTCTGAAGACTGATAGAGTCTGCATGTAACATACAAGATACAAGATAGCTTTATTGGATGTCACAGTGTTGGCTACTGAATTAAAAACCAATTTACAATGTTTAAAACCTCTATAATTTGACAGGCGCGCATCAAATATGGCTTCATATACCTGGGATGACTTGACATATGAAGGGTCGGTGGACGTCACATGGTTGGTCGTTCCATTGCCCTACATAGGCGGCCTTATGAACGTATTCGACACAATCCTCATCACCCTTTTCGTCATTCGGCTCGCCAGGAACCCACAGCGTGTAGCTCCCAAGAGGAGCGCCATCCATCCACTCGAAGTGCCCCTCTTCGCGCCGATCGTGCAGGCCAATCCAAAGTCTGTCTCGATGGGTAAAGCTTATAAGGATGTAGGACATGGCGTCTCGGGGCATGGCGAGGGTGCCGCCGTCTAGCTCACAGGTCTTCTCCGCTGCGTTGAAGCTCGAATGGGTGTCAAACGTCTTGTAGCAGACGCCATTCGCATCCCAGTAATCTTTGGGGCAAGATGCTGAAGACGATGTATTCAAAACATCATTAGGTATGATATACTGCCAAAACTATCCAAAATTTGTCTTCAGCTTCTTTGCATATCAATTCATAGTAAGGCTAAAACCTGTGTCACAGGCGAAAGGTAGTTGATGTTACCTGAGACGTCCGGCCGTTTTTAAACTCATCCTAAGTTACTTGAGTAAGTGCTTTTTGGCGTCTCTTATTGCCTGGATTTGGGGTGGGTACCGGTACAGAAAATTCAGGTACAGGTACGATCAAGGTCCAAAGGATTAACCTGGACATGATCGTTTGTGAATAGGCAATACTCAAAACAATAGTCCCTTTCGCTACAAAGGAATCTGTTTGGTGGAGTATACTATCTTCCTTTCTGCGTCTCTCTTGCTATTTTCTTGGACCAATACACCTTTCTCGCGCGGCGGCCATGATAGATCCAAGACGAGGCCAATGAGGCAAACAGACAAAACTTATTTCTAAAATCAGGTCCCATTTAGTTTTTCCCCAAACCACAACATTTTTTATAATACAAGATAGAATAATAAATATTACAAGTAGTGTTATGCACTGAAAGATGTAGCAATTTAGAGTAGTGTAGACTGATCTCATGGTCCCATATGAGATGCAAAACAAAAACATAATCATGCAAATTTTTGACGGATTTGCAGCCATTCACTTATTGGTCACTTTCCTAATTCGCAGGTTATCATTGGCTGAACTTCTAATTATGATGGACAGTCTTCTGTTTGCCGCATTGAACTCGTTTTAGATCTATCATGGCCGCCGCGTGAGAAAGGTGTATAAGCCTCAAAACACACGAACGACTGCCGACGTAGTACCGGTATAATCTGTTCATTTTCTAATGGGTCCGACATCCGGTCTATTGAATTTTTTTCAGGTCCGGTCCAACAAGAAATAAACCGTTTTGTGGATGTATGTCTCAAAGATTGAACGGTATGGTCCTAACCTTCCTTCCGCACGCACGGTCCAACAGGATCCATTATTCCTGGAGGTCCAGGAGACCTGGCAGAACCAGCAGTGCAAGCTGGTCCCGTGGGTCCCTTTTCTGCTGAAGGTCCAGGAGGCCCACGAGTAGCTGGTCCTCTGGGTCCCTTGTCTGCTGGCGGCTCGGGAGGCCAGGCAGGGCCAGGGCCAGCCGGCCCTATGTGCCCCTTTTCTCCTGGAGGCCCGATGGGCACCTCTTCTCTTAGAGGTCCTGGTTGTCCGGGGTTGGTTGCCCCTATGGGACCACTAAAACCGATGCCTGAAATGAAAGATATCACATGAACCCCAACCGTAATCATCAGCTGGTAAGTCAATGATTAATATGCGCACTATGGGATGGTAGGATACCCTACTTACGCTCAATCTCCGTCACTCGCACTGTAAGCTTTTGAATCTCCTCGGAAAGGACGGTCATGTTAACTGTATGAAAAAAAGGAGAAAGAAAACTGAGCTTGAAATGATACGAGTAATACAGCAATATTGAAGAAAAATGGCTTCTTCCAAATATCAACGTTATGGAACTGGATTTTACAGGGAAAAGGGAGAAAAACTTTGCTGTGCAACTGGCAGAAACTGACCTGCAACGAAAGGAAGTACACTAGCAATGACTGCAACAACCAGAGTAACAACGGTCAACCAGATCATCTTACACCAAACGGCCTTGTTGTAAGTGCTTTGATCATGAGTCGCTGTTGGGCAAAAAAAGACATGCATTTTTGAAGTCATTTATTACAAAGATAAAGCAACGTACATGTGTTCAATGAAACGTATATAAAACCACACATGCAGTAAAATAAAAACTTCTACAAAAAATGTAGACCACAGCTTGCCCAGAATTTGATTCTTTTTAATCCAACAGTCAAATCTGTCCCTCCTCTGCACAAGACCATTCAGAGGTTCTGTAAGGTAAGGGTCTGCTTTCTGTAAGGTTAGGATCACGAAAACATGAAAGGAAAACATTTTATACCTTTTCCACTACAGGTGTACATTGGGTTGGGATCTCGCTGTTTGGGTGTTATGTCTGAGGAGAAATTAAAGAAATAAGCATTTCTAAAAAAAGAAAGAGACAACCATGAAGATAATGAGTACAGCAGTACAGAAATAGGATACCACTGCAGCCTGGTGCGGGATGCACTGTTCAACGTTTTACCTGCCATGGTGGCGTCGATAGGGTTGGGGGTATTCGCAGCGGCGTCCGCACGTGCCTGCCAATCAGTCTGAGCTTGCTGCTTGGGTGTTGTGTCTGAGGTGAAGTTAAAAAAAAGAGCATTTTTTTACAAAATAAAAACTCAAGAAAAAATATAATGGGTCCTAACAAGCAGTGCAGCAATAGGATACCATTGCAGCCGGATGCGGGAAATATAGTTTGACGTTTCACCTGCCATGCAGGCGTCCATAGGGTTGGGGGCACTCGCAGGGGAGTCGGCACGTGCCTGCCAATCAGTCTGAGCTTGCTGCTTGGGTGTTATGTCTGAGGAAAAATTACAAAAATAAGCATTATTACAAAATAAAAAGACAAGCATGAAGATAATGAGTCATAGCTAACAAGCAGTACAGAAATAGGATACCACTGCAACCGGGTGCAGGAAGTATAGTTTGACGTTTCACCTGCCATGGAGGCGTCCATAGGGTTGGGGGCACTCGCAGGGGCGTCCGCACGTGCCTGCCAATCAGTCTGAGCTTGCTGATTGGGTGTTGTGTCTGAGGAGAAATTACAAAAGTAAGCATTTTTACAAAATAAAAAGACAAGCATGAAGATAATGAGTCAAAGCTAACGAGCAGTACAGAAATAGGATACCATTGCAGCCGGATGCGGGAAGTATAGTTTGACGTTTCACCTGCCATGGAGGCGTCCATAGGGTTGGGGGCACTCGCAGGGGCGTCCGCACGTGCCTGCCAATCAGTCTGAGCTTGCTGCTTGGGTGTTGTGTCTGAGGTGAAGTTAAAAAAAGAGCATTTTTTACAAAATAAAAACTCAAGAAAAAAGATAATGGGTCCTAACAAGCAGTACAGCAATAGGATACCATTGCAGCCGGATGCGGGAAGTATAGTTTGACGTTTCACCTGCCATGGAGGCGTCCATAGGGTTGGGGGCACTCGCAGGGGCGTCGGCACGTGCCTGCCAATCAGTCTGAGCTTGCTGCTTGGGTGTTGTATCTGAGGAGAAATTACAAAAATAAGCATTATTACAAAATAAAAAGACAAGCATGAAGATAATGAGTCATAGCTAACAAGCAGTACAGAAATAGGATACCACTGCAACCGGGTGCGGGAAGTATAGTTCGACGTTTCACCTGCCATGGAGGCGTCCATAGGATTGGGGGTATTCGCAGGGGCGTCGGCACGTGCCTGCCAATCAGTCTGTTCTTGCTGCTTAGATGTTGTGTCTGAGGAGAAATTACAAAAACAAGCATTTTCACAAAATAAAAAGACAAACATAATGATTACATGTTATCTGTAAGGTAAAATTACGAAACCAGGAAAAGAAAATATCTTATACCTGGTCCGTTGCAGACATACATGGGGTTTGGAAAATTAGCAATGACGTCAGCACGTGTCTTCCAATCAGTCTGCTCTTGCTGCATGAGCGTGGTGCCTGTAGGACATTACAAGTATATTAACGATATCATATACAAAGTAATTATAAAAGGGCTATAATGGAAAGTTATCTTTGAATTATCGAAGCCATTTAACTTGGGTGACTTGAATACTACTAGTATACTCAGTACCCCATTAAAACATAAAATGAATTACAAAAATGACATTTGATGGCACGCTCAATTTATAAAGCGTATAGGACGATCATCATTGAATTAATGATAATTCTATTAATGAGAAAAGCCAAGAAGGCATTATTCCGAAACCGAGCTTATGTGAATTTTACCTGCTCTTGAGGCGTACACGTTTGGAATGTTCGCGGAGGCGTCCGTACGTGCCTGCTGGTAGGTCTGATCTTGTTGCAATTGCTTGGGTGTGGTGCCTGGAAGGAAAATCACAAACGAAGACTTATCACTCGTACAAAATAGTAGTGTGGGCGTACGAACAAGCATACAGAGAGAGGCACAGACTAAGTGCAGAAAACTCGTACGGGCGCGGTCACATGTAGGTGGTTCGATCGTCGTACGATTTTGATGATAGGATTTTTAAGCAGACAGTGACAGAGCCAACCACCCACAAGGATCCAGGAGAGCGTTTTGTGCAGCAAGACAGCTGAACATGGCGGGACACATGCAGGGATGTCCTTATACCCCTGTCACATTATCCACGATCTTCGCGCGTATCGATGGAAGATGGGCATTATTTAAGATCGACAGGGGATTGCACATATTTTTCACCTGAAAACCGTCCCTGTCGCATATAAGCCATATTTTGTACCTTGTACTGTAACAATTGTTGTGCAATAAAGTTATTATTATAAGAGAGGCTCAGGCGATTGCCGCAGATATCGTCGTCCGATCGATTTTCGCAAAATGTGACAGGGGTATGAAAAATGCCCCAAGTTAGCGATCGTAGGACGCACAACAAGGGAATATCTGTTACCTGCTGTGTCGCCAGTCTGGGACTCCTGCTGCCTTCCCGACATTACGGCGCTTCTCAAGTTTCTGGACAGCAAAAACACGTCCTGCACCTGCCACGGTATTTGGCGACTGGTGTGAAATCAGACTGTCGTCTAATCACTGGTAGCATTTCTTAGATATCTTTTTTGAAAGAGCAAAAGTCAAACATATTGATAAGCAACAAACGACAAGTCTGCTAACCAGTCTACCAAATTGATGAAAAGTACTTTTCAAAGTCGTCACACATCTTCAGTTATTGAAAACACAGAGCATCATTTTTCAAATTAAAAACATATGCTTTTTGTGTATATCGAAGCATATCTACAATTTACAAAAGAGTCTTTGAAAGTAATTGCATGCACGCCTACTACTAAATAAAACTACTTTCCAGCAGACGATATTTTCTTTAATCTAAATACAGCATTTTGCAACTGATATGGATACACGTTAGTGACAGATCAACATGATTGGCGCAGTTGGCGAAAAACGTACCATAAGAGTATTTAGTCTGTCTTTATCATTCATCGTTTCTATGACAGTGTTATTGACTTGCGGATTTATCAAGATCGACTGTTCACGGAAATCGAAAGTGGCAACTGCTTGATGACGTGACAGAACAAGTCAAATCCATATTTAGTTATCTTACAAATATATGATTTTTAACATTTTCATGTACTGATATTTCTAACAATACTTGGCTCATGATAAGATAGTAACGAGACCGGTTCAATGACAAAATTGAAACATTTATTGTGATACACACTTCTTGATTGTACTTTATTAGTTATTTTTCTTCAGTACTCTCTTTTGTTGACTGACTGAGTGATTGGCTCTTGTGTTCACCGGTGAGTGATTTGCATATCAAGTACTTTGAATTCCTTGAGGCTTGGGGCCGATAATTCTTAACAATTTCTATCATACTCTTGCTTGCTTTTATTGGCATGGGTGACAACGCACCCGTAGTACTCCCAACTCTGGTCCTGGATTTGTGCCGTCAAAGGTAAACGGTATTGCTTACAATTTTCACTCTGGAAAGCCACGAGAGCATAAACAGCTTTCATCTTTTGTGTCCTTTTATCTTATCTTTTATTTAAGCCCATGTGCGCAGATGCATTGGCTATACAAGTTACTTTACTGTTTTACTCAGTTCCAACTTCTCTAGTTTATCCGTTCTAGGAATCCTTCATTGCTAAATTACTTGGTTACAATGGAGTTTTTCTCACATTGTTACATTAATTTTAGTCCTTGATGTTCTAGATTACTATATGAATACTAAGAGTAGATTTACACTTTGTGAATACATCATGTGTTTCTGAATTGCTTCTATGTGGTGGGGCCATCCTTCACTAATCTCTTTGATACAGATTCTACCGACACCTGCTTATGTGGCGGTTAGAGTTAGAATTGTCGGACTAGATTCGGCTCATTCTGTAGCTCTACGAATACTATTTAAAAACTGACTTGATAAACAAGTTAAGTTCAAGTACATACTAAGTTTATCATTACACTCCTCGGCTACGATAGCAATTTGCCTGAACCAAATTCTGCCCGTACAAAACTCATGAGAACATGACGTAACCAGTTTGCCTACTTTATCATCTCATGTCATTAACCTCGGATATCAACTGACTATTCTCGCATTTTACTTAAGATCGTAAGGGCCAGTTTGCAGTGACCTAACGCTTAGGTTCAGTTCGCATTTCTAAAGTTCTAAAATGCTACATGAATACTCTTGAGTGCTCATTTACACTGTTTAGAAATACATCTTTTGTTCTTTGAAAAATTGCTTCTCTACGGTGAGGTCCTCTTCCTCTTATCACTTTGAACCAGATTCAACCCCAACAAAACTCATCAGAACATGCATGAAGTATCCAGCTTGCTTACAGTCACCTCATCAACCTGAGATTTTACCTGACTACTTTAGTATATATTCTCGCCTCGCTTTTTACTGACGATCGTTGAGGGACCGTTTTGCAGGCGCCTATACATGTATACGTTTAATTCACATTTCTTAATCTCTAAAACACTACATGAATTGATTCACACTGTTTAAAATGCACCACTTTCCTTTAGATTACTTCTCTATGGTTGGATGGATTATCTTCCACTATCACTTTGTCTGAGCATCGTCAGAGAACCGTTCAGCAGTGGAGATCGGCCTGTCGCCTAGGTACGTCCTGTGGAGGAATGAACAAGATTGCCATCAAGAGGTACTGGGAAGATTCAAAGGTAAAAGCATAGATAATACTGGTCTAGTTCCGAACGTCTCGAGTGAAATCCATCACTCCGAACGTCTCGAGTGAAATCCATCACTCCGTGCGTCTCGAGTGAAAACCTTCACTCTTTATGGATGGATGTTAATTACTTGAGAGCATGCCATCGTGATGGATGTCGTTCGAAACTTTCGAAAGTAAATCTCAAAATTTCATCCAGCTGTAGAGATTAAATTGCCTTTAGATATTGTTTATCTCAATGTCTAGCCTTCAGAAATGTATCGTTTGTAATGATGTCAAACAATGTTAGTTCACGTAAAACGTAGTGTCTACAGCTACGTCTATACATACGAGACTCCGTGGGTGAATGGAATACCAGCCACCAGCCACATGCAGTAAATGATTAGCCATGAGAGTTAGCCTACCATAGATTTACAATTTGTCACTGAACAAGGTGTTTTCAATCAATGGCAAGTCCGGCAAGTCCAGTGCCCTTGTCAACTTCTAGTATTCCTATTATTGCCGGTTTTCACTACTTTTAGAACTCCACAAGGACGACTAACATACCTGGGGTGACTTCGCATATGAAGGGCAGACGGGTGGCGCATGGTAGGTCGTTCCAATGCCCTGTATTGTACTCGACACAATCTTCAGCACCATTGCTGTCATCTGGCTGTCCATGACGCCACATTTGGTAACTCGAGAACTTGAGAGGGGTGCCATCTATCCATTCGAAGTACCCCTCCAAGCGCTGATCGTCCAGGCCGATCCAGTGGGTGTCACGCCCAGCCCTCAGTTCCCAGAGCAGGACGTCGTTGGATGTGGCGTCTCGCGGCATGGCCAGGGTACCGCCGGGCGCGTCACACCTGCAGGTTCCTGCTGCCGTGTTGAAGTCCTCAGCAGAGTGGAACACCTTGTAGCAGATTCCATTACGACCATGCAAGTATCTCCTGGGGCAAGATGCTGAAGAAGGTGTGTTCACAACATGATAATATATATGGCATGCGCTCAAAACTTGTCTCAACAATCACTCAAGGGACTGAGGTAAAAAAAACTGTAGGTAGAACTGACGGGACTGTTTTAATGTAGCAATGATTGGAATATAGTCCTTACCTGGTTTCTGCCCGTACGGCACTGCCGGAAGAGGTCCAACGGACCCCCACATTCTTGGAGGTCCGGAAGACCCAGGGCAGACTTGCCCCATGGGACCCCATTTTCCAGGGAGCCCAGGTCTCCCAGGTCTCCCAGGCCTCCCAGCCTTTCCCTTTGGGCCAACTGGCCCCATGGCTCCCTTTTCCCCTGGAGGTCCGGGAGGCCCACGAATAACTGGCCCGATGGTTCCATTCTCACCTGGAGGTACGGGAGGCCCGGTAACCCCAGGAGGCCCGGCAACCCCAGGGCCAGCTGGCCCGATGGGTCCCCTTTCTGCTGGAGGTCCGGGTGGCCCAGAAGGCCCAGGAAACCCAGCGCCAGCTGGCCCCATGGCTCCCTTTTCTCCAGGAGGTCCGGGAGGCCCACGAGTAGCTGGCCCGATGGGTCCCTTTATTCCCGGAGGTCCTGGAGGCCCAGGAGGCCCGACAGACACATTGCCAGCTGACCCAACTGGCCCCTTTTCTCCTGGAGGTCCGGGAGGCCCACGAGTAGCTGGCCCGATGGGTCCCTTTATTCCAGGAGGTCCTGGAGGCCCAGGAGGCCCGGCAACCCCAGGGCCAGCTGGCCCGATTGGTCCCCTTTCTCCCGGTGGCCCACGAGTAGCTGACCCTTTGGGTCCTTTTACTCCTGGAGGTCCGGGAGGTCCTGGTGGCCCGAGACCTTTGGGTCCTCTAAAATCAGTGCCTGAAATGAAGGATGTTTGAAGAACTCCAAGCAAAGCTCAGCAGGTAAATCAAATTTGAGATTTGTACTCTTTGTGACTACTTACGTTCAATCTCCGCCACTCGCTCTGTAAGCTTTTGAATCTCCCCAGAAAGGACAGTCATGTTGACTGTATGGAAAAAAGAAGAAGAAAACTAAGCTTGCTATGTTAATACTGGGATTGAGGACTTGACTATTATGAAAAATTAATGTTCTTGTCTGTGAACTGGATTCAATAAGGGAATTAGATAGGAGAAGAAGCATGTGACCTGGAAGGAACCCTTACAGTATCAAACACAAAAACTGACCTGCAAGGAAAGGAAGTACTATAGCAATGACTGCTACAACCAGGACGCCTATGGCCAACCAAATCTTCTTGCAACGGCTGGACCAGTCTGCCTTGTTGTAAGTGCTTGGGTCATAGGTTGCTGTAAGTTATGTATTGCAAATATGAAACAATGTACAATTTTTGCATAAAAGATAACAAATAAATAAAACCACAAAAATAATTACAACAAATACCTGGTCTCAAAACAATACCTCCCTTGTTATGGAGGTGAAAACAAAGATTTCACTATATATATATATATATATATATATATATATATATATATATATATATATATATATAATGCAGAAATTTACTGTGACATGTACGACGACAACTCTCACAATAATGCAGCTAATTTGATGTCGCTCTCAAACAATGTAGTTCTTAACTTGGAAAGAGTGATGCCCTACCTGCTCTCGAGGCGTACATAACGTTGTTTATATTTGCACCCTTGTCCGCAAGAGTCCGCCAGTCAGGCTGGGTGGGTGTGGCGCCTGCAGAAAAATAAAATTCGTAAACTCATCTGCATATCAATCATTCTGAATGAAACGCTCAGTCCTCTTCGTATTATCTGGCCGCATTGCTTTGTCCAGAGCGTCCAGAGCTTTTGAGTCAGATAACTGAAGAGAACTGACCAATAATCTCCAAGCAGATATTTCGGTTGGCAAAACAACATCCGTGTATTTGCCCATCGATGCTGTCTTGTTTTGCCAACCCAAAGGTCTGCTAGAAAATTAACTGAGCGATTCAGTCAGTCAAAATTCCCAATTTTGCAGTTGACGAACAATTTAATTTCTCCATAATGTAATATACCAACTAAGATTAACTTTTATGCTAGAATAAGCCTTTTTTCCTCCGATCAAACCTTAACAGTCAAACAGCGAAGAAGAATTTTGTTGTTAATTTCTACCAAATCTCCACAGTCAAACTTGGTATCAATACGACCCCTTTCCGTACGACCCGAAATTTTCAGTCCCTTTAGACACATGTCAAAGACGATGACATGTCTATCGCAGCCCCTAACACACGAGGACACAAGTTTTCACAGACAACCAGGTCCAGGTTTTTGGACCTGAACCGGACCTGTACCTGAATTTCCTGTACCGGTACCCACCCCTTATGCCAAAAAAATATTTTACCTCGTCTGTCGGCGGTCTTTGGTAGTGGATTCTCTGTCGACATGATGCTGTTTGCCTGTCAGGTGTCTAAAATCATAAACAGGTCCTGCAGCAGGCAATGCGGCAGTGGATGTGTAAGGCGTACCCAGACACGAAATGAACTTTTACATTTACTTCATGCAATTCCAAGAAATGGTAATATAACCAACAATGAATAAAATCATACGTTGCTATCCTAGATCTTCACACTGTCGAGACACTGAATCGCATTGCTTAAGACTGTAAACAAGCTTCAAGGCACTAGTATCAAAGTCGGTTTTCATTGTTCCGTCAGGTACAAAGAATATGCTACATTTGTGCACGTAGATATTAGAGAAAAACACGTTTCTGCAATGATTGTACATCGTCGTCGCTAATGAGTGAATCTATTGACATTTCTTTGTAAATGTTGTTTTTCGCCGACTTCTGTGTGCATATTACATTTAATACCTAGATCGTTCGCATTAGCAAACATTGAGAACATGGTTCAAAGCAATGAGTTTTTCATCGTTACTTGAAGTAAAAGAATGTATTTTATTGTCTACATTTATGCACGTAGATATTGGAGAAAAAAAGTTTAATCTTGCAATGATTGCACATCGTCGCCACTGATGAGCGAATCTATTGACCTTTCTTTGTAAAAGTTGTTTTTCTCCGACATTTGCTTCCATAAATGTAGAGAAGGAATCACAATCCTTTTTACCTGAAACATTGATGAATATAGGTATGGCTTTAAAAGTTGCTCTTGAGTATATTTTTCGACGATTTTTTCGAAGATCTGTTTTATCGAACCCAAAATGGTCTGTGTTACTACTTCTCCAGCAAACTGAAAACTGACTGCAGATATAAATGAAGTCGAAGTCGATTCAGGCACCAGTTACACATACAGTAGTGTACGATCGGTTTATGACAATTTGGGAGGGTCGTATTTTATGCGACAATCGTGAGCGAGTTGTACAAATTCTACCTGTTGTATAACGGAGGCTGCAACAAATCATTGTAATTAGACTGATCAGGTCTTTATTCAGAAACCTTCATCCTTGTACATTTTGTGTACATTTCTACATCATTTCAGCCTCATTCCATCTTTTCTCTACTCAATCGTTTTCATGACAAATTGAGAGTTTTGTCATAAATTTTGATAAACACCTTACTTTTACTAGTTTGAATACAATTGTGCACATATGTACATGGGTAATCCACAAAGAGATAATAACATCAAAAATGCTTTGCTACTTTAAATATTTTGCCTTTTTATCATAAGCCCCAAATTGGCTAAAGGAGAGTTACACAAGCCCATATCAGTGCAAATTTAGTCAGCACAAATTCCTGATTCGTGCTGTATACGTACATTTTATTGCTAAATTGCACCGTTACGGCTGTGACTACGGTAGAGTTTTCTTCCTTTATCACATTAATTTTAGTTTACATCTCTGAAGCTCTAAAATACCACAGAAATTCTAAAAGTTGATTACAGTGATTTACATCTTTTGTTTGTAAATTACCTTTCTATGGTTTGATCATCCTCCACTTATCACATTGTCCCATGCGGATTCTACCTGTACAAAACCCACTACAACATGAAGTAACCACCTACGGCCCGTTATCAACCTCAGCCAGTTTCTGTGTGTTTTAATGAGGTTAGTCGTGGAACAGAACAACAGTCGCGGGCAACATTAGAACTGTCGCCCAGGTTCAGTTCATAATTTATTGTGCACTGACTCTACGTACCTTTGTTGTTGCTAAATTGCTTGACTATGATCGGACCATCATACATGGAACATGGAACATTTTGTGTGATTAACAGTCTACCCTTAAAAAACATCACAACACGAAGTAACCACCTTCTTTAGTCTTGTCATCAACCTCTGATTTTACCTGCCTGTTTTGAGTATACCTTTGTTACTAAATCTCTCGTCTATGGTGGTGTCATCTTCCATGAAAAACTTTGCCTGAACCTAACTCTACCCCTGCATACATGAAGTATCCAGCTTGCTTACTTGATCCCTTCTGCTACCATCCTTCTGTTTTCTGTGGTTTACTGACTGTCGTTGGTAAATAGCCTGTCGTCTAGCCACTTCCTGTGGAAGAATGAACAAGATTCATGAAGATTAGACATCCAGGTTATGTTCAAAGGCAATTCAGTCTCTACAACTGGATAAAAAATACGGAGATTTACTTCGCTAAACCACTACGCTAAAAGGCTGACTGCCGTTTGGCATGGTCAGTCTAGCAGTCCTTGAACCCCACTTTTACATCACTGGCAATTATTCCTATTTTTTGCAGGTTTCAATAACTTTTAGAACTCGACGGGAAGGCAGCTAAAATCTGCGTGTAACGTACCTTTGATGACATTTTGGCATACGAATGGTCGGCGTTCGTTGCAGGGTACGTCGTTCCAACGTTGAGGTACTTTGATGGTGAACTCGACACAATCTTCTCCATCGTTGCTGTCATTGGGCTCCATAGGGCCCCACTGCATGTAGCTCGTGTAAAGTGGAGTGTCATCCATCCACTTGAAGTGCCCCTCGTTTTTCTGATCGTGAAGGCCGATCCAGATGCTGTCAGGTACAGCATTTACACCCCAGAGGGAGGATCCGGCACTCAGCAATGTGCGGGTGGATTTGTCATCCCGGGGCATGGCCAGGGTATACGCACCGCCCTGCCGACTACAGGTTTCGGCCGCTTTGACGAACGTCACGCCGTTGTGGAAATACTTGTAGCAGATTTTATCGGGAATCACGGGGGCTGAACCAGCTATAACGATACAGATACAGCAATGGTTAGGGGAGACAAGTCATTCAATGTAATGTAACCAGATGCTGTTGTGCAGCGTGCCTACGAAATTAGTGTTTATTGTTTATTGCTTATTGATGTTGCCCCGAAGTATGGTTATACCGCCGGCTATGCTGATACAGAGAAGAGGAATATTGTCCTAACCTATCGTCCACCCTTTCGACTTTACCGGAACACATATAGGTCCAACGGGTTCCACCATTCTCGGAGGTTCGGTGGACCCAGGGGCAGGGCAAGTTGGCCCCACAGGCCCCCTTTCTCCCGGAGGTCCGGGAGGCCCGCGAGTAGCTAGTCCTCTGGGTCCCTTCTCTCCTGGTGGCCCAGGGGGTCCGGTAGCACAAGGACCAGCCGGCCCCATGGGTCCTTTCTCTCCTGGTGGCCCCATGGGCCCTCTGAAATCGGTGCCTGAAATACAAGGTATCATAGGAACTCAATCATAAATTCCAACCGGTGAGTGGAGTGGGTTCGATCCCGGCCGAGTCATACCAAAGACTTTAAAAATGGTACATGCTGCTTTCTCTGCTTTCTCAGCATTCGGGAAAGAGTATGGAAGTTGAACACACTCCACTTCCAGTGGAATATCCCCCTGCTGTAGTGATTATATAAAGCTGTGTGGCCCAGGTCTACTGAAACGGAGATGGGCGCCGTCCTATGCGCCATCAGGCGCGGGAAGGACTTTGACTTTGATAATCATAAATTAGGCGATAAGTCAAGGTTTAATAATTGCACTCTGCGATGGTAGGAAACACTACTTACGCTCCAGCTCCGTCATTCGTGCTGCGATCTTGTCAATCTTCTCAGAAAGGACAGTCATGTTGACTGTATTGAAAAGAGAATAGGAGAATAATTGACCTTTCTTTGTTGATGAAATAATTGACCTTGCTATCTTAATAACAATTCGTGATAAATATTTCAAACTGGAAGCTATTTCTAAACATTATCGCAATTTATAAGAAAGACATTTGAGATTGCTGTGCTATATTATAAAGAAGCATCATTGTGTAATATCGTAAATGTTAACCGTAAATATGTGTTTTCATGGTTTTACCTTTGTACCACAGACTTGTTCTGAAACTGTTCACGGAACGAATTCAGTTTCAATGGAAAATTGTAGAATTTAGTGATAAGATGGCGATATTGGTCAGGGGAGTCAGTCCACGCCAAGGTAAAGTTTCCTCTCGACGCCGACCGAACCCTCTGGTGACAAAAACTCCCCTGACAAATTAATCTCCCATTAATCCTAACATCACAGAACCCACAAATTATACAGTAGAAGCCAGTTAATTGCACAACAGATAATCGCAAACTTCTGGTAACTGCACGAAATTCATAAATCCCGTGGTGGTGCGGTCCAGCTTAATAACTTCGTTTTGTTGCACCATTGGGATAATTGCTCGAAAAGCACTGGTAAATGGGGTGTGCTTAAGCGGATTCTACTGTATTAGAAAATATGGGATCCTTCATTTTCCACTGTCTCAGAAGTCAAACCCAAAAACTTACAGTTTGCTTTTAGACTAGAGTAGACACATTCTATATTGATCTACACTGTTTGTCTTCCTTCATGTTATCTCTACAATTAGCCCTCGATTATGAATCTGCAATAAACTATACATAATAATATATGTATTCTCCGTAGTTAGTCTGGTAGAGGTAGAAAAAACTGACATGCAACGAAAGATAGCACAATGATGATGGTAGCGACGATCACGGAACCAACGAACATCCAGATGTCATTGCACCATCTGGACCAGTCCGTCTTGTTGTAAGTACCTGGATCATAGCTCTCTGTTCGGCAAAACACAAAAGAAAAATAAAAGACACGCACTTTTGAAGTTACTTATTGCATTTTCTTATTGCAAACATTAAACAATATACAGATTTGCATAAAACATAAATAAAACTACCTTAAAGAGAATAAAAGAAAAAAGAATTACAAAAACAAAGGGCCCCGCAGTAATGAGGTAGTCACATCACTTAATTGTGCTACCGTGGATGAAGAAGATGAAAAATATATATATGGAAAAACACAATAAACAATAAGGGGAAAATCATGTATTCACGCAATATCATTAGTAGTAGAGCTGAAGACAAAATTTACCGCTGTTGTTAAAGCATAATCACGTTATAGCTGAACTTAGGTATGGAGAGCCTAAACCACATAAAAACTGGCATTTACGAAAAGCCACAAATACATAGTGTAAATCTGTACTGGCTCAATGTATAAAATCAAGCAACCATTTCCAGATTTAGATTTAACCCATCATATATCATCATTGCTAAATCCTGCTTTTGTGCAGTGGGAGATGTTTTGCACCTCAGCCTTTATAATTATACATTTGACAAAGATGAAAGCCCCCAGAACCATTAAAACAAAACGCTCATGTGATGACTATTGGATGAATAAATACAAAGATAAACGCGATACGTTTCGTACTCAAGAGCCAGGAACCCAGCGGAACACAGGCACATGTAATTTGGAACAGCAGCGAAAAATCAATAAAACAAATGTTAACCAAGCATTTTACAAATTACAGCGAGGGCAGTTTGAAGAAGTATGTATGCAAACTTACCCAGGACAAAACAACAGAAACACCATTAATTTTGTATCTGGTTAAGACTGTCTTAAATCAGTTGTGAATTGGTAGTACTTTATTTGAGTTTTCCCAATTCGTGTTTCAGTCCGGTCCCACAGATTTGAAGGAGACTGGTCCAAAATCTGAGATGCGTATTCCATTTGCGTTGTATACTTTTGTCAAGAAAATACTGTATGAGAACAGTTTCCATCACAAGACAGCTGAATACACAACCGACACTCTCCCAAGAATATCCCAAATTTGCGGTCATTAGTTTACTACATTTTGACATTGCGTTTAACTGGGATAGATCAATGCTATACCTGCTATTGAAGCGTACGTATCGTTGTTGTCCCTGTCCGTAAGAGACCGCCAATCAGGCTGAGACGGCTGGGTGGGTGTGTCGCCTGCAGAAAAAAATATTGAAAGACAATTTGTCTTTTTATTTGCAAGATCATAGACGTTCGGCTTCTTCTTGTTTCCTGGTAACGGTAAAATGTAGGGTTGTAATGGGTTTAGCTACGGTTATAAAAAGAAAAAAAAACAGCAGGGGTGTGGTTGGTAGCGACCTTCATCCCGATGGCCTCCTTTAAAATGAATTATTTTAGAATAGCTGCTACAGTGTTGGAATTGTACGTCAGACCCAAAATAAGACCCAAGAGTCTGCTACAAGACGTAGACCTGTATTCTTCCTATCCCAGTCTTCGAAGAGTGGGCAATTCTTTTCTAGACTGGGGTTAAAATATCTTAAAAAATATACGTACAAGTAACTCAGCTAAATTACAACATAGTACAGGTGAAGCCATTTAATTGCACAACGGATAATCGTTCACTTCTGTTAATTGCACGAAATCCATAAATCCTGTGGTGGTGTGGTACAGCTTAATAACTTCGCTTTGTTGCACCATTCGGATAATTGCACTGGTAAATGGGGTGTGCAAATAAGCGGCTTCTACTGTATTACATATGAATTTTTCAGTGATAACTGACTCGTACGTCAAAATATCTATGATGAAGTGTTATGTGCATAAATCTTTTACCTGTTCTGTCGGAAGTCTCGGGCAGTGGATATCCTGCCGGCATGATGCTGTTTGCCTGTCTGGTGTCTAAAATCAGAAACACGTCCTGCAGCAGGCGACGCACTGGTTGTCTCGGGTGTACCCAGGCACCAAATGAAATTTTACCATTATTTTATGAAATTTAAATAACAAACGTTTTACAGTCAGGACAAATTACATTGAATATTCTCGTATTATGTAACTAAATACCTAAAACAAACTTCAAAGGTACTATCAAAGGTTGCTTTGGCGGTATGAAGAGAACAGGCACCAAATGAAATTTTACTATTACCTCAATTATGAAATTTAAAAAAATTCTACAGTCGAGACAAATTAATTGAATATTCTCGCATTACGTAACTGAATACCGAAAAGAAACTTCGAAGGTACTATCAAAGGTCACTTTGAAGGTATAGAGAGAACATGCTTTATTGTATCTTAAATGAAATTTTACTAATACCTTAATTATGAAATTAAAAAGAACTTCTACATCGAGACAAATTATATAGAATATTGTCGAATTACGTAACTAAATACCGAAAACAAACTTCAAAGCTACTAATATCAAAGGCCGGTTTGAAGGTATAGAGAATATGCTTGATTGTCTGAAGGAGCTTTCATCAACAAGAGAGAGCACACGTTACTTTACAGAATAATTTACACGTTAATGAAAGATTCTTGATTGTCTACATTTATGCGCGTATATCTGTGAGGAAAAGTTTCCAAACATGTCAAACATCTTGCTTACTTAGTTTAAGTACGAGCTAGTGTGTCAAACATCGTCATCGCTATTGAGTGAATGTCTTGGCATTTCCTTGTGAACAATTGTTTTTCCCTGACTTGTTTGATCAAGGAAGTTATATGAATTTCATATAACGTCCTTTGTTTGATGTTTACACCCAAGGACGTTATTTCATATAACGTCCTTCGAACACCTTAATCGTTCGCATTCGGGAGCGCTGAAAACAAGCTTCAAAGAAATACTGTCACATTCCACTGTTACTTGAAGTAAAAACAATGTGTTTTATTATCTACATTTATTCATGTAACTATTGGAGAAAACCTTTTCACAAAAATTGCATATCATCGCCCTTATGGCGTTTACATTATGATGGGGGGGGGGGGGGCTGGTTGGCTAGTTTCAAAGTTGTTGGGGGCGAATCACTAGGCAAACTCCCTTCCACGGCAAACCCCCTTTCCCGACAGTACAGAACCTCAGCCAACTTTGAAACTAACCAACCGGCACCCACCCCTCCCCATGAAATGAAACCCTGCCCCGCTCGAAGTCAGCGAAGGAGGCTAATTCATTCATTGATCCATTTGTGAAAGTTGTTTTTCTCCGACACTTGCGTGCGTAGATAATATAACATGGATTTTTCACCCGAAACAACAGTACAACAATGAGAGATAGTAACAGACCCGACTCCACTAGTAGTCACTACCAGACTCCAGCCTCGCCGAATAGAAATAGGGGACTTTCGTCAAGTTAGGAATAAAAGCCTAGTACATGAAAGTAGTTAATTGGCCTAAAGAGTGAACTGGTTGGCCGGCGAAATGGCTTGATTCCTTCTCTTGATCTGCTGTCGTTTTCGAGACTAAAATCGTTTAGTTGCTTCTGAGCATTTGATTGGTCTCTTCTTTAAAGCTTATATGCACAAAGCTATCATTCCATCGCGCCGCGATTTGATAGATTTTTTTTTTTTACTCAATGGTCACCACGTAACAAGGCCTGAAGGCCACTCAAGGTTACGGGTTACATGATTGAAACTGTAACAGCAACTCTTCGCCCTAGGTCAGAAACATCATGATTGAAGCCAGCCCAATTGCTCACTATGAGTGAGGACTAACTGGCCCAATAGGCGAAGCAGGGGTTACGAGGGCTGCTCGGGAGATTACCTACCCCTATTTTGGCCGGAATGGTTTGATCCGCTCGGGTGGATGTTCGCACATGTGACGGGTTCTTTAACGTGCTTGGGGTGTTGCTCTCCCCGAACACGGGACCTCCATTTAACGTCCTATCCAAAGGACGGCCCTAGCCGAAGCTAGGTACTCATTTTCACCTGAGTGAAGTGAGGAAAGTCGTGTAAAGTGCCTTTCCCAAGGGCACAAGATCGGTAACACAGCAGGCGGATTCGAACCCGCAACCTCTCGGTCACGGGCCGAAGAAACTGCCACTGCGCTACACGGTCCCACACATATATAGACCAGAAGAAGACTAGTTGAATTGTCAACATGACTGCGGATCAAAGTCAAATCAGGCTACAGTTACAGTGTTAGTACGATTGGTTTACGACAGCAATTATATGTGTGATGTGTGTGTGTGTGGGGTGGGGGTGGGGGGGGGGGGTTGTGTGACAATCGTGAATGCGTTGTACAAATTTTAGCTGTCCTGTGACGGAAAGGTTGCTATATATAAATCATTGTCGACGGCTGATAACTAGTAGCTCACTAAGAACCGGACCAGAACAAAAGTCGCGTGATCGCGCCTTCATTAGAATGATTAGGTCTTTATTCAGAAACCTTCATCAGATAATTGTTCACATTTCTACATTATATCAGCCTCATGCTATATTTTTTTAGTTCATATTCCTTTTCATGAGAAATTTGAGACTTTACTGTATATTGTTATAAACATTTGTTACTTTATTACTTTGCATACAATTTTCTACATTCAATGTATTTGTAATTCACAAAGCCATATTAATAACATAATATATAAGCTTTACATAAGCTATAGGAGGGTTACACAAGCTCATATCACTGATCTAGTCAATGCAAATTTACGTACATTTTACTGCTAAATAGATACAGTATAGTGGCTACGGTACAGTTTTCCTTCCTCACATTAGTTCCAGTTCACATTTCTGAAGCTCTAAAATACTACAGTGATAATAAGAGTGATGTACATCTTTTGTTTGTGAATTGCTTTTCTATGGCTTGATCAACCTCCGCTTATCACCTTGTCTCATGCAGATTCTACCTGCACAAGACCTGACACAAATTGAAGTAACCACCTTGCTACTACGCATTATCAACATCAGCTTTCACCTCCCTGTTTTTTTTTCTCGTGTTTTAATGAGGTTAGTCGTGGAACAGTACAACAGTGGCGGTCAGCGTTAGAACTGTCGCCCAGGTTCAGTTCATTCTATGTTGTACACGGAATTTGTTGAACATTGACTCTAAGTACCTTTATTGTTGCTAAATTGCTAGATTATGGTGGGACCATCATATATGAAACATTTTGTGTGAATAAGAGTCTACTCTTACAAAACCCATCTCATCATGAAGTAATCACCGTGTTTAGTTTTGTCATCAACCTCTGATTTTACCTGCCTGTTTTGGTGCTGTGCTGAAGCTAGTCGGGGAACGTTAAACAATGGCGGCCAGAGTTCGGCCTCTCGAAGTCGCCTAGGTTCACTGCACATTTCTAGAGCTCCACGAAAACTTTTTGAATGCTAAAATTTGATTATCTTTTGTTACTATATCCCTTGGGATATGGTTAACGTCACATTTTGAAAAATGGGTCCTGTCAGGCTGTTTGTGGAAACGAAAACTAAAAATGTATACGTAAAATATACACAAATAATGCCTACGGCTACTCTCTTTACAGATAGTGTAGCTTGGTGTCTGTCATGTCATACTTTCGTTCCCGAAAGCTGCCCGATCTTGCCCCGGTATAGAAATGTAATGTAGGCCTATAGTGGAGTCATCTACCATGATAAGGTTTGCCTGAACCTGATTCTACCCCTGCAGAATCCAGCTCGCGTACTTAGTCCCTTCTTCTACCATCCTTCTGTTTCCGTGGTTTACTGACTGTCGTTGGTAAACTCAACAGTCAGAGATCGACCCGTCGCCTAGGTACGTCTTGTTGAAGAATGAACAAGATTCGTTTATGGAGGTTAGATATCCAGGTAATGTTCAAAGGCAATTCAGTCTCTACAACTGGATAAAAAATACACGGAGATTTACTCCGCTAAACTACTACGCTAAAAGCGTGGCATGGTCAGTTTAGCAGTCCTTGAACCCCACTGTTACATCACTGCCAATTATTATTTTTTGGAGGATTCAATAACTTTTAAAATTCGGTGGGAAGACAGCTGATAGAATCTACGTGTAACATACCTTGGATGAATTGGCATAAGTAGGGTCGGCGGTCGTCGCAGGATAGGTCGTTCCAGCGTCGACTTTCCACGGAATTGACGGTGAACTCGACACAATCTTCTCCACCTTTATAGTCATTGGGCTCCCCAGTGCCCCACCGACTGTAGCTCCCAAGTGGAGTGCCATCTAACCACTCGAAGTACCCCTCGTTTTTCTGATCGTGAAGGCCGAGCCAGATGCTGTAAGGTACATCATATAAACCCCAAAGGGAGTATCCGGAACTCACCAATGCGCTGGTGGATGCGGCATCTCGGGGCATGGGCAGGGTACCGTTCTGCCGACTGCAGGTTTCGGCCGCTCTGACGAACGTCACGCTGTTTTGGAAATACTTGTAGCAGATTCTATCGGGATTCACGGGGGTTGAACCAGCTATAACGATACAGATACAGCAATGGTTAGGGGAGACAAGTCATTAAATGTAATGTTACCAGATGCTGCCACGCAGCGTGCCAACGAAATTAGTGTTTCTTGTTTATTGATGTTATGCCGAAGGGCGGTTATACCGCCGGCTATGCCGATATAGAGAAAGGGAATATAGTCCTAACCTATCGTCCACCCTTCCGACACTACCGGAACGTTAACACATATAGGTCCAACGGGTTCCACCGTTCCTTGAGGTCCGTGGGGTTCGGTGGACCCCATGGGTCCCCTTTCTCCTGGAGGTCCGGGAGGCCCGCGAGTAGCTGGGCCTCTGGGTCCCTTCTCTCCTGGTGGCCCAGGAGGTCCGGTAACACAAGGACTAGCCGGGCCTGGTGGCCCGATGGGCCCCCTTTCGCCTAGTGCCCCTCTGAAATCGGTGCCTGAAATACAAGATATCATAGGAACTCAATCATAAACTAGGGAGCAAAACATACACCACTTCTTCCTTACATCACAAGCTATCTGCCACCAAAAAATCAAGATCATAGCATGTCCAGGTCAAAAGATACGAAAAATCGAAGTCCTGTTGCAGTACCAAGGTCGCACACCAGGGGGGCCAAACTCAACCTTGACCTTTCTACCCACCTGCCCACGTATCAAATTTCATTACAATCTATCCAGAGGTTCTAGAGCTATATGGTGACAACAAATATCCGGACACACAAACAGACACATAGGCACACAGACAGACACACCAAAACTATCAATACCTCCATTTCTCATGGAGGTAATTAGGTGATAAGTGAAGGTTTAATAGTTTCACTCTGCGATGGTAGGAAGCACTACTTACGCTCCAGCTCCGTCATTCGTGCTTGAATCTTGTCAATCTTCTCAGAAAGGACGGTCATGTTAACTGTATTAAAGAGAATAGGGGAATAATTGACCTTGCTATGTTTATGAAATAATTGGCCTTGCTATCTTAATAACAACTCTTGATAAATATTTCAAAATGGAAGCTATTTCTA